>NC_092717.1:172981176-173254486 GCF_047496885.1 Scyliorhinus torazame | reverse complement strand
GGAGGTTGGGGGGGGGGTCTGTGCCGGGGAGGGGGATGGGGGGGGGGAGGGTCTGTGCTGGGGAGGGGGATGGGGGGGTCCGTGCCGGGGTGGAGGTTGGGGGGGGGGTCCGTGCCGGGGAGGGGGATGAGGGGGGGGTCCGTGCTGGGGAGGGGGATGGGGGGGTCCGTGCCGGGGTGGAGGTTGGGGGGGGGGGGGGGGGTCCGTGCCGGGGAGGGGGATGGGAGGGCAAGTGAGTTGGTCCACCTGGCCAGGTGCCAGCCTCCAACAGTTGGACCCATGCGGTCCATGCCACCTGGCTGGGGGGAGGAGGGTATATGGGCAATGATGACATGTCGTCGTTCCCCTCCCCCACCAGGACGTCATGTTTTCAGATCATCCAGCGATGTTGGCCGCCGTGGCGGCAGCCGCTCATGTCTATGTTGCCCTGGATGAGGAGGAGGAGGAGGAGGAGGAGGAGGAGCGTGCCAGAGAGGCGGCGCAGGCTGCTGTAGAGGGGCAGGCGGCAGCCGCCCAGGCTGGAGGGACACCTGACCGGCCCAGGCAACGGGGTCATTCCAGGCACCGAGTGGAGACCTGTCCGGCATATCGCAGACATCGGTGCACCGGTGCATCGGGGCAGTGACAGATGCCCTATATGCCATGGCGCACCGCTACATCCGCTTCCCCGTGGACCGGGCCAGCCAAGATGCCCGGGCCGTGGGCTTCTCTGCCGTGGCCGGGTTCCCCATGGTCCAGGGCGCGATCGATGGGATGCACGTCGCCGTGCGGCCACCTGCAGATAACAGGGCCGTGTTCACTAATAGGAAGGGGGACCTATTCGATGAACGTACAGGTGGTCTGCGACCACCGCATGATGATCCTGCACGTCTACGCCCGTCACCCAGGCAGTGTACACGACTCATTCGTGTTGTCGCGGTCATCCATCCCCGGCATGTACGAGGGACGCCATCCCCGGCTGAGGGGCTGGTTGCTGGGCGACAGGGGCTACCCATTGCGATCGTGGGCTGATGACGCCTATACGGAGGCCACACAATGAGGCGGAGAACCGCTACAATGATGCCCATGTAGCGACAAGGGGAGTGATAGAGAGGTGCTTTGGCGTGCTGAAGATGCGTTTCAGGTGCCTGGACCTCTCTGGGGGCGCCCTCCAGTATCGGTCAGATAGGGTCGGCCGCATCATTGTGGTGTGCTGCGTCCTGCACAACATAGCCCAACAGAGGGGCGATGTGCCGCAGGCAGAGGAGGGCGGAGTGGAGGAGCAGCAGGAAGAGGCCCAGTCCTCCCCAGATGAGGGGGATGGGGGCAATGGTCAGGGCAGACGGGGTAGACACAGGCGGGTGGCTGTCCACCGTTACCGGCTGGCCCAGCGGGCACGGGACAGACTGATAGATGCCCGCTTCACTGACTAGATGGGCGTGGGAATCGGGTAGTATGGCCACAGACCGCACACCATGGCACCAGCCGACCACCCACACCCCCCACCCATCCACCCACCCAGCACCCTCACCCCCCCCCCAACCCCACCCAACCCACCCGCATGCACACCCCCCCCCCCCCATTGCTGATCTACCTGCGGCACAACGGGCCGGGCTCACACAGTTGCGGGTGGACGCGTGTCTATCGCAGGCCATGGAGGATGATGACAACCCGCCCTGCGGTGAGCTCCTGGCTCTACATCGTTGGACTATGCCTGACCCATGGCCACAGTACCACCATCCACCCGGACCATCCCTGCATGCGGCTGTGACACTGCAGCGCACGGTCCCGTCCTCTGCCCGGGGGATGTTGATGGCGGCCCAGGGGGAAGGGGGCAGACTCACCTGGGGCTGAGGTAAGACCACCCCTCACACACACACTTGCGCTCAACGTACATGACACCCCCGCACACTTTGGACAGAGCACAAAGGCAGCTTCTGTAGGTGTAACATTGACTTTCATAACCAAACGAGTTCATGCACGTGCCCTAGCCCCTATAACTCATCTGTGCCCTGCAACCGTGCCAACTTACTCAGTGTCTAATTGTTTGGCCTTATGGGCCCTTTGACTACATCTACGTGGTTCCCCAGACGGTACAGCAGAACTGGAGGTGGACTCCTGTGATTCCTGCCCTCTGACACTGGATCCCTTTGGCGGCCGTTTCCTGGGGCGTCCTGGCCTAGATGGGCCAGGCTGCGGCCCGGGCGACTGGGATGGCGAGCTGCCAGCCTGTCCTGCCCGTTGCCCACCCGATGCACCTGGGACGGAAGGGGGAGAGTCCGAGGTGTCGCGGTGTACCGGGACCTCCCCTACAGAGGGAGCCGGGACGGACCACACCACCTTCTCCTCCCTTGGGGTGCCCGATGGCCCCCAGGCCTCTACATGGGTGGGGGATGCGAACGGACTGGCCATCCGATGCCCCCCGACATCTGGCGCTGCCAGTCCTGGAGGCCCGTGCTGGTATCGACAGGGGTCTGCAGGTTTGCAGCCATGGAGCCCAGGGGGTTGGCAAACCCTGTCTGTGACAGTGCGACGCCGGCTCGCACATGGCCACTGGCGCCGATGCCCTCAGCGATGGCCTGCAGAGACTGGGCCATGGCCTGCTGAGACTGGGCCATGGCCTGCAGAGACTGGGCCATGGCCTGCTGAGACTGGGCCATGGCCTGCTGAGACTGGGCTATGGCGTTGAGCGCCTCTGCCATCTGGCGCTGGCACTGGCTCATGGCCTCCTGTGAGAGGGCATCCATTTCCTGGGCCACAGACGCCGCCTGCACGGAAAGCCCCAGGCCTCGCAAACCGTTCCCCATGTCTGACACCGTCGCACCCATTGCCTCCACCGCGGACGCCACCCGTGCGGTGTCGGCCTGGGTGGCACGCATGACCGGCACTACTCCCAGCTCCTGGAAGCAGGGGGACTCCTCCACCTGCGGCCGCAGCCGCCGCAAGCCGCCCGTCATCCTCTTCGCTCGTCTCCGGGTCGGTGGTTGCATCGGATCTATGTGTGGGTGTGGTAACTCCAGGAACCCGGGATCCATCTGGGCGGCAGATGTTCGCTTGGGCTGGGCTGCCCTCCGACCGCCCGGCCCCTCTGCTGCTCCTACCTCCACCTGCTGTACCGGGACGGCTGTGTTGTGCGCACCAGTGAGTGTACCAGACGCCTCATCACTAAAGTGCCCAACCGTGGTGAGTGTTTCTGCGATGGTGGAGGGTGTTGGTGACAGCAGTGGCGTTGTGTCGTGCTCTTCGTCCAACTCTGAGTCCATGGCACTTTGGGGTGGGGGTTCGTCTCCACCTATCCACTCTGAGTCACTGTCCGGTATTTCGTCTTCCTGGGTAGTGCTGTCCCGGGTACTGCTGTCCCGGGTAGTGGTGTCCCGGGTAGTGGTGTCCTGGGTAGTGGTGTCCCGGGTAGTGGTGTCCTGGGTAGTGGTGTCCTGGGTAGTGGTGTCCTGGCTCGGATGTGACGGGGGCCTGTGGCTGCCCCCTCGTCGCTGGGGTGGTCGCTCCCGCACGTGACGGGGGTGTCGTCTCCCTGTTGCTCCAGGTCTCTCCGTCTCCCGTGGTGTGCGAGGGGCATCCTGCGGGCGTCGCATGCTGGAGGGTGCGGGTCTCTCCGTCTCCCGTGGTGTGCGAGGAGCAACCTGCGGGCTCGCATGCTGGAGGGTACGGGTCTCTCCGTCTCCCGTGGTGTGCGAGGGGCATCCTGCGGGCGTCACATGCTGGAGGGTCCGGGTCTCTCCGTCTCCCGTGGTGTGCGAGGGGCATCCTGCGGGCGTCGCCTGCTGGAGGGTGCGGGTCTCTCCGTCTCCCGTGGCCTCCGGGGGGCATCCTGCGGACGTCGCATGCTGGGGGAGGGGGGATATGGGGGATATGGGGGAGGGGGGGAGGGGGATATGGGGGAGGGGGGATATGGGGGAGGGGGATATGGGGGAGGGGGGATATGGGGGAGGGGGATATGGGGAGGGGGGATATGGGGGAAGGGGGATATGGGGAGAGGGGATATGGGGGAGGGTGGATATGGGGAGGGGGGATATGGGGAGGAGGGGATATGGGGGAGGGGGGATATGGGGGAGGGGGGATATGGGGGATATGGGGAGGGGGGATATGGGGGATGGGGGGATATGGGGGAGGGGGGCTATGGGGGAGGGGGGATATGGGGGAGGGGGGATATGGGGGAGGGGGGATATGGGGGATCTGGGGAGGGGGGATATGGGGGAGGGGGGATATGGGGAGGGGGGGATATGGGGAGGGGGGATATGGGGAGGGGGGATATGGGGGAGGGTGGATATGGGGAGGGGGGATATGGGGGAGGAGGGGATATGGGGAGGGGGGATATGGGGGAGGGGGGATATGGGGGATCTGGGGAGGGGGGATATGGGGGAGGGGGGATATGGGGAGGGGGGGATATGGGGAGGGGGATATGGGGGAGGGGGGTTATGGGGGAGGGGGTATATGAGGATGGGGGGATATGGGGGAGGGGGGGACATGGGGGAGGGGGGATATGGGGGAGGGGGGATATGGGGGATATGGGGGAGGGGGTATATGGGGGAGGCTCACCCTGCCTGCTCTGACGAGGTCGTTCACCTTCTTGTGGCACTGGGTGCCTGTCCGTGGTGTCAGGGCCACAGCGGTGACAGCCTCTGCCACTTCCCTCCACAGACGCCGGCTGTGGCGTTGGGCAACTCTGCGGCCGTGCCCGGGATACAGGGCGTCCCTCCTCTGCTCCACCGCGTCCAGGAGCGCCTCCACATCGCGTGACTCGAACCTCGGGGCTGAGCGGCGGCCAGCCATCCAGTCGGGTGTTGCGGTCGGTTGTTCCGGTCGGGTGGGGGGAGCAGCGCGGCCTTATGAGCCGTCACGCCGTGCGGCGCGTATGACGCTGCACGGCGTGAACCACTGCGCAAGCGCGGATCCCGTTACATCGCTGCTAGCCCATTTCGGGCCGGAGACTATCGACCCATTTTTCCGACGTGACGCAAGTCGGATTTGCGCCGTTTTTTGCGCCGATCGGCGGACTTTCCGCCAATAACGGAGAATTTCGCCCAAGATGCTGAACGAGACTGTGTGCAATTCTGGTCGCCACATTATAGGAAGGAAGTGATTGCACTGCAGGGCGTGCAGAGGCGTTTCACCAGCATGTTGCCTGGGATGGAACATTTAAGTTACGAAGAGGGGTTTGGATAGGCTTGGGTTGTTTTTGCTGGGGGAAAGAAGATTGAGGGGCGACCTAATTGAGGTGTATAAGATAACGAGGGGCATGGACAGGGTGGATAGGTAGCAACTATTCCCCTTAGTTGAAGGGTCATTTACGAGGGGACACAAGTTCAAGGTGAGGGGCAGGTTTAGGGGGGATGCGGGGAGAAACTATTTTACCCAGGTGTTGGTGACGATCTGGAATGCACTGCCTGGGAGGGTGGTAGAGGTGGGTTGCCTCACATCCTTTAAAAAGTACCTGGGTGAGCCCTTGGTAGGGCATAACATTCAAGGCTATGGGCCAAGAGCTGGCAAATGGGTTTAGGTAGGTCAGGTGTCTTTCATACATCAGTGCAGACTCTTTGGCCTCTCCTGTACTGTATCATTCTGTGATTCTGTGAGACACATAATGTTTTTAAGTTTTAAGACTGCAGAAAAGTCAGATTTGTTCCAGGAGTGAGAATATAAGTGTGGTGGTATGTATTAGGGGAAGTACGGTACCTGTGAAGCCGAGAGGCTATTGGCTGACAGGTCCCGGGTCCTGGTTGGATCTGCCGCCTGCTGGCTCCGCCCTGAAGGCGGAGTATAAGAGCTCGCGTTCTCCCAGCAGCCGCATTCTGTAACTGAGCTGCTGGGAAACAAGTCTTGCTTAATAAAGCCTCGATTGACTTCATCACTTCTCGACTTGAGTGAGTAATTGTTGCGCTACAATAAGAAATTGGGCGTTGTTATTTTTATAAACTAAATTTCATTAAAAGAAAAGAAAAGAAAACAAGATTTAGACTTTCAAACTTCACAGTTCTAGGACTAACAGATTATGTGCAGTTTCTTAACTTTACCACCGTAATTTCCATTAAACAACACTCAGCCTTAGCATTCAGCTCCCGTTCCACTGACACATCCAAGCAAAGACAGCACTTTGATTTGGAAAGCAATCTTCCTTCTGTTAGGGACAACTCTTTCAGAATCCTTTGTCAAAGCTTTCTCTTTCTGTGGCAGTTTTCATGATCTCCTCAGATGGTTGCCTACATGATTTTCTGTAACTGTTTTACGACCGACCGCCTTTTCATGCCTTCCTTCTGTGGTTCTTTTTCATGACTGCTTCTACTGGCTTCCCACCTACTTCTCTCTGCCTTTGTTCCCAAAAAGATTTCTCTCTCTCTCTCTAAACTCCATCCAGCCATTCAAAGAAACCTTCTTCCTTGAGATGGCGAAACCTGAATCTATTCCCATTATTTGGTTGATAGCCGATTCCCATCTACATAAAAGGCCGGAGCTGAGTCATTCATATGCAACTAGGTTTTCATTACTAGACCATTAGGTCCTCAGACTCTGATAACGGGAGGATGTCCTGTAGGAATGTCTTGGAGAACAATGGGTCTTTGCTGAATCACGTTATGCATTCCCTCATGTTATGTTTCAATGGAAGCCTGTATGACAGTTAAGTATGGGCATATCCCTTTGCCTCTGCTGCTAGCAGTTTTCCATTCTGCTTACCTTTAAATTGTCTGCTTCATTTTTTGGACTCCATTTCTGAATTCATATTTGGATTTATTTTATTGTCATGTGTACTGAGGTACAATGAAAAGTATTATTCTGCGTACAGCCCAGACGGATAATTCCAAACATGAAAAAAAACATTGGACATACATAAATACACAATGTAAATACATAGACACAGACATCGGGTGAAGCATACGGAGTGTAGTACTACTCAATAGAGAAGATGTGTGAAGAGATCAGTTCAGTCCAAAGAGGGTCATTCAGGAGTCTGGTAACAGTGGGGAAGAAGCTATTTTTGAAGCTGTTACCATGTGTTCTCAGACTTTTGTATCTCCTGCCTGATGGAAGAAGTTGGAAGCATGAATAACCCAGGTGGGAGGGGTCTTTGATTATGCTGCCCGTTTCCCAAGGCAGCTGGAGGTGTAGACAGAGTCAATGCTTGGGAGGCAGGTTCGCGTGATGGACTGGGCTGTGTTCACGATCCTGTAGTTTCTTATGGTCTTGCGCCGAGCAGTTGCCATACCAGGCTGTGATGCAGCCAGATAGGATGCTTTCTATGGTGCAACTGTAAAAATTGGTAAGAGTCAATGTGGGCATGCCAAATTTCCTTACTTTCCTGAGGAAGTATAGGCACTATTGTGCTTTCTTGGTCGTAGCATTGAAGGGGCAACCAACCTGTCTCCTGACCAAGACAGACTGTTGGTGATGTGAATACCTAGGAATTTGAAGCTGTCAACTGATGTGTTGGGTAAGCTGGGTCTGCGGGGACTGCGTTTACTGCAGCAGAGAGAGAGAGACAAGCTTCCAACACTTGAAGAAATGCAACTCTATTTTATTAAACTCTAAACTATTAAACATGCTTGAACTGTGGGTTGACACTATGCTGAGTTGACTGGAGACCTGAGGCTAACCTGACCAGACTATCTTACTACCCCATGGTGGATGTTCTAGTTGTTGCTCACAGGCTCTGACTGTCTCAGAGGCTGCATCCCAAGAGAGCGGGAAAACTAGTGCCCCCTGGTTATATAGTGGCCGTGTCCTGTCTGGTGATTGGCTGCTGTGTTCTGTATGTTCATTGGTCATCCTTTGTGACACTCACTGTCTGTCTGTGCACCATCATATACTTGTGTGTGTATATTATGACACCTCCCCCCTTTCAAAAAATTTGTGTATGTGTCAATAAATAGTGGGTGTGTGTATGAGCCTGACTATGTACAAAGTATGTGAACGTATTTACATGAGTAGGAGCTGAATTATATACAAAATACGTGAGCGTATTTACATGGGAAGGTGTCTAGTGCAGATAGAGTGCATACAACAGATTAGGAAGAAACAATATGTACAGATGTGTAAACGAAGCACAAGGCAATGCAACATTCAGTCTATAAGTTCAGTCTCTGTGGCGGGTGACAAATTTTGGTTGACCGCCTCAAGGGTGGGTCAGGGGACGCCTGCACTGGAATGGGCAGAGCTGCGTCCAATGTAGACGGTGCCAAAAGAAACGGCAGATCGGTGGCCTCTTGGTAGGGTGTGTCCTGAGGAATCAGCAGGCGAGGTGGGACATCACGTTCAGGTGGCGAGCGTGGAAGCAGCCGCAGTGCCCGCCTATTACGGCGAGGAAAAGAGCCATCATGCATGCGAACGAGAAATGATCTTGGGGCCACTTGCTTGACCACCACAGCTGTGGCAGACCAGCCACCGTCAGGTAGCTGAACACAAACTCCGTCAGCAGGGACCAGAGCAGGGAGATTGTGGCGTGGGCATCATACGCCGACTTGCATTGGGCCCGAGACAGTTGCATTCTTTGCAGGACCAGAAAATTGTCAAGGTCCGGGACGTGGATAGCTGGCACCATCGTCCGTAGTGTGCGGTTCATTAGCAGCTGTGCTGGGGACAGGCCAGCAGACAAAGGAGTCGCCCTGTAGGCTAGCAGTGCCAGGTGAAAATCTGAACCCGAATCAGCAGCTTTACACAACAGTTGTTTTACAATGTGTACCCTCTTTTCTGCTTTCCCATTTGACTGGGGGTAGTGGGGGCTTGAAGTGACGTGCGTGAAATTCTACCGTCGGGCAAAATCTGTCCACCTCTGACTGAAGAAGCACGGGCCATTATCTGTCATGACCGTAAGTGGAATGCCATGACGGGCAAAGGTCTCTTTGCACGCCCTGATGACTGTTGCTGATGTGAGGTCATGCAGTCTGACCACCTCGGGGTAATTTTAAAAATAGTCCACGAGGAGGGCGTAGTCCCGGCCTTTTGCGTGGAAGAGATCAATGCCAACCTTGGTCCATGGGGACGACACCAGTTCATGCGGCTGCAAAGTCTCTTTCGGCTGAGCCGGCTGGAACCGTTGGCAAGTTGGGCAATTTAGGACAGTGTTGGCGCTGTTGTCATTGATGCCAGGCCAATATACTGCCTCTCGGGCTCGCGGCGACACATTTCCATCCCCAGGTGACCCTCGTGGAGTTGGCCGAGGACGAGCTCTTGCATACTCTGTGGTATTACTATCCTGTCCAGTTTCATTAGTATGCCATCGACCACTGCCAGGTCGTCTTTTATATTGTAGAACTGTAGGCACTGGCCCTTTTGCCAACCATCTGTGAGATGGCGCATGACCCATTGGAGTAAAGTATCCCTGGCCGCCTCTTGACGAATCTGCACGACCCTTTCATCAGTGGCCGGAAAGTTGGATGCGCAGAACTCAACATGGGCGTCGATCTGGCAGACAAAATCCGACTGCTCGCACGGCGTGGTGATGGAGCGAGAGAGTGCATCGGCCACAATGAGCTCCTTGCCTGGGGTGTAGACCAGGTCGAAATCATAGCGTCGGGGTTTGAGGAGGATACGCTGTAGGCGTGGTGTCATATCGTTGAGGTCCTTCTGTATGATGTGAACCAGTGGCCTGTGGTCCGTTTCGACCATAAACTTGGGGAGTCCATACACGTAATCATGGAATTTGTCAATCCCCGTGAGGAGGCCCAGAAACTCTTTCTCGATTTGAGCATATCGCTGCTCAGTAGGGGTTATGGCTCTAGATGCATATGCGACTGGAGCTCAGGAGGAGGATTCGTTGCGCTGGAGGAGTACTGCCCCAATGCCAGCCTGGCTCGCGTCGGTGGAGATCTTCGTCTCCTTGGCAGGATCGAAAAACGCCAGGACCGGGGCCTTGGTGAGTTTCGCCCTGAGCTCACGCCACTCTCGCTCATGAGCGGGGAGCCACTTGAAGTCGGTGTTTTTTTTTCAAGATTGCGGAGTGATGTGGTGTGAGATGCAAGGTTGGGGATAAACTTCCCAAGGAAGTTGACCATCCCTAGGAAGCGGAGGACCGCCTTTTTGTCCTCCGGTGTCTTCATAGCATTGATCGCCGACACCTTATCTGCGTCTGGCAGCACACCGAACTGCAAAATATGGTCGCCGAGGAACTTTGGGCGCGATTCTCCACTCCCGTGCCGGTTGGGAGAATCGCCTGGGCCACCAAAATTTCCCGGGACGCCGGTCCGACGCCCTCCCGCGATTCTCCCAAGCGGCGGGAACGACCCGGTCGAGTTTCGCAGGCCGGAGAATCGCCGGAGACACCCAAAATGGTGATTCTCCGGCACCCCCGCTATTCTCAGGCCCGGATGGGCCGAGCGGCCAGGCCAAAACGGCGGGTTCCCCCCGGCGCCGTCCACACCTGGGGCGAAATTCTCCCCCAATGGCGCGATGTTCGCCGACTGGCGCCAAAGACGGCGCCAATCAGACGGGCATCGCGCCGGCCCAAAGGTGCGGAATGCTCCGCATCTTTGGCGACCTAGCCCCAACATTGAGGGGCTAGGCCGACGCCGGAGGGATTTCCGCCCCACCAGCTGGCGGAAATGGCGTTTGTTGTCCCGCCAGCTGGCGCGGAAATGCGGCGCATGCGCGGGAGCGTCAGCGGCCGCTGTCAGTTTCCCGCGCATGCGCAGTGGGGAGAGTCTCTTCCGCCTCCGCCATGGTGGAGGCCGTGGCGGAGGCGGAAGGGAAACAGTGCCCCCACGGCACAGGCCCGCCAGCGGATCGGTGGGCCCCGATCGCGGGCCAGGCCACCGTGGGGGCACCCCACAGGGTCAGATCGCCCCGCACCCCCCCCCAGGACCCTGGAGCCCGTCCACGCTGCCTGGTCCCGCCGGTAAATACCAGCTTTGATTTACGCCGGCGGGACAGGCAATTTCTGGGCGGGACTTCGGCCCATTTGGGCCGGAGAATCCAGCGGGGGGTCCCGCCAACCGGCGCGGCCCGATTCCCGCCCCCGCCCAATCTCCGGTACCGGAGACTTCGGCGGGGACGGGATTCACGGCGGCCAATGGCCATTCTCCGACCCAGCGGGGGGTCGGAGAATGACGCCCCTGGTCGCTGCCGTCATGAGCGGTGCGCGAACGCTGGGGGGGCGGCCTGCGGGGGAACGAGGGCGGATCCTGCACCAGGGGAACCTCAAATGTGGGGTGGCCCGCGATCGGCGCCCACCGATCATCTGGCCGTCCTCTCTGAAGGAGGACCTCCTTCCTTCCGTGGCCCCGCAAGATCCGTCAGAGATCTCCTTGCGGGGCGAACTTAGAGAGGACAGCAACCACGCATGCGCGGGTTGGCGCCGGCCATCCTGCGCATGCGCGGATGACGCCCGTTATGCGGCGCCGGCCGCGTCATCTATGCGGCGTCGCCTTTACGTGGGCGACAAGGCCTGGCGCGTGTAGATGATGCAGCCCCGATCCTGGCCCATTGTCAGGGCCTGAATCAGTCGGGATCGGGGCCGTTTTGCGCCGTCGTGAACCTCAACGGCGTTCACGACGGCGCGGCCACTTCGGTGCGGAAGTGGAGAATCCCGCCATGATTTCTGCTTGACCGAACGAGCACTTGGCTCTGTTGAGTCGGAGGCCATGCTTGTGGATCCTATGGAACACTCGCTTGAGGCGATCGATGTGTTCCTGAGGAGTTGTGGACCAGACAATGATGTCATCGACGTACACTCGCACCCCCCTTGATGCCCTCCATCATTTGCTCCATTATTCGGTGGAACACCTCCGAGGCGGAGATGATGCCAAAGGGCATCCGGTTGTAACAGTAACGACCAAATGGGGTGTTAAAAGTGCAGAGCTTTTGTCTGGATGCGTCTAGCTGTATCTGCCAAAAACCCTTGGAGGCATCCAGCTTCGTAAATAACTTGGCGTGAGCCATTTCGCTAGTGAGCTCTTCTCGCTTAGGGATGTGGTAGTGTTCCCTCATGATGCTACGATTCAAATCTTTGGGGTCGATACAAATGCGAAGTTCCCCTGACATTTTTTTTGACACAAACCATGGAGCTAACCCAGTCCGTGGGTTCCATGACCTTAGAAATTACGCCTGGTCCTGGAGGTCTTGCAGCTGCTGCTTGAGGCGGTCCTTAAGGGGTGCCGGCACCCGACGCAGTGCATGAACCACGGGTGTGGCATTTGGTTTCAGAAGTATCTTGTATGTGTAGGGGAGTGTGCCCATACCCTCGAAAACAGTGTGGTATCGTGCTATGATGTCATCTAATTGGGTTTGAATGTTGGCATCCGGCGAGGCTGATACCGCAGCGGGCGACATGGAGTGAACCCGCTGCACAAGATTCAGGATTTTGCAGGCCTGAGCACCGAGCAAGGAAGCTTTGTTGGACGCTACTATTTCGAAACGCAGGGTGGCTCTTGAGGAATGATGAGAAACCACAAGCTGGCATGAGCCACTGGCAGCAATGGCATTGCCATTGTAGTTGGCAGGCCGATGGCAAGAATGCTCGGCTTGACGTGGATGGTATCCAGGTCAGACTTCGAAATGAGGTTCGCTGAAGCGCCGGTGTCCAGCTTGAAGCGTATGTGAGATTCGTGACCGTAAGGGTGGCACACCACTCGTCGTCCGGATCAATGCTCAGCACTGGGAGTGGATTAGCCTTTTTTTTGTAAAGCATCGTATGCTTGGTGATGATGCCACCCGGAATGGGGATGTGAGATCCTCGGTGTCGGGATCTGGAACCATGTCGGAGTCGGAGTCTGCAACGGGTTGCCGCACTGACCGGACGTTCCTGCGCTGCGGCTGGGATCACTGGATGGTGGGCAGTTGAGCAGATCTGCACAGGGCTGTGTAGTGGCCAAGCTTGTCACACTGGAAACAGCGTCGAGATTTTGCAGGACATTGCCGCTTTAAGTGGGCAGAGCCACAGTTGTTGCACGTCATGACGCCGACGTCAGGATGTTCCGTGCACCACCCCGCAGTTCGATCCTCGGCCTCGCTGTCCCCTCGGCCGTTGTGCGCATGCACAGGAGCCCGGGAAAAGCGCGCGCAATGGCTGCCCTCATCCAGACTCAGGCCCTGGAGCTGTTTTACGGCCCATACCCGCTCCGCATCTTGGGGGCCGAACTGCGAAATATGGTCGCCGGTGTGCTGGGTCTGCGAGGACTGCGTTTACTGTAGCAGAGAGAGAGAGACGGGCTTCCAACACTTGAAGAAATGCAACTCTATTTTATTAAACTCTTAACTATTAAACATGCTTGAACTGTGGGTTGACACTATGCTGAGTTGACTGGAGACCTGAGGCTAACCTGACCAGACTATCTTACTACCACATGGTGGATGTTCTAGTTATTGCTCACAAGCTCTGACTGTCTCAGAGGCTGCATCCCAAGAGAGCGGGAAAACTAGTGCCCCCTGGTTATATAGTGGCCGTGTCCTGTCTGGTGATTGGCTGCTGTGTTCTGTATGTTCAATGGTCATCCTTTGTGTCACTCACTGTCTGTCTGTGCACCATCATATACTTGTGTGTGTATATTATGACATCAATCATCTGAACTTAGGCACTATTGATACAGGCAGGGGTGTGTACGATACTTTGCTTCCTGAAGTCAATGTCCAGCTCTTTAGTTTTGCTGACATTGAGGGAGAGATTGTTGTACTTACACCACTCCACTAGGTTTTCTATCTCCTTCCATTACTCTAACTCATCATTATTTGAGATCTGACCCAACGGTCATGTCATCAGCAAACGTATGGATGGAATTGGACCAAATTTTGCCATGCAGTCGTGTGTGTACAGGGAATATAATAGGGGGCTAACTATGGAGCCTTGTGGGATCCCTGTATTGAGTACTATCATGGAGGAGGTGTTGTTTATTCTTATTGATTGTGGTCCATGGGTCAGGAAGTCGAGGATCCAGATGCAGAGGGAGGAGCCAAGTCCTAGGTTTTGGAGTTTTGATATGAGCTTGGCTGAGATAATGGTCTTGAAGGCAGAGCTGTAGTCAATGAATAGGACTCTGATGTAAGAGTCCTTGTTATCAAGATACTTCAAGGTTGAGTGTAGGGCCAGGGAGATGGTGTCTGCTGTGGACAGGTTGTGGGAGTATGCAAATTGCAGAGGATCAAGGCATTCTGGGAGTATGGAGTTAATATGTCTCATGACCAACCTCTCGAAGCACTTCATAATGATTGATGTCAAGGCCATTGGACGGTAGTCATTGAGACATGTTACCTGACTCTTCTTTGGCATAGGTATGATGGTGGTTTTCTTGAAGCAGGTGGGAACCTCGGAACTGAGTAGGGAGAGGTTGTAGATGTCCGCAAACACATCCACCAGTTGGTCTGCGCAGGATCTGAGTGCTGGACCAGGGACTCCATCAGGAACTGTCATTTTGCGAGGTTTCACTTTGAAGAAACCGATCCAACTGCAGAAGCTGTGACGATAGGCATGGGTGTGATCGAGGCTGCTGGGGCAGTTGACAGCGGTTTGATGGTTTCCTGCTCGAACCGAGCATAGAATGCATTTCTACTCTCCCTATTGTGACTCTGGGTTGTCCCACTCTCCCACTCACCCCCTTACTAAAGCATGTATAGATGATCACTCAAAAACTATCCAAATTCACAAGTTAAAAAATAACAAGAAATTGCTGGACTTCTGGGAAACAATCTGTTCACCCTGTTAGAAATTTTGCTGGATTAATAATTTAACAAATATGCATGCACAGGGGTCTTCACACTGCTGTACACCAGTATGCTGCTGACTCCCAAAGGCACTTGTACATAGATCAAAAGGAGTTATTCCCATTGAAAAGTCTAATCACATAGCAGTTGGATTAGCTGTATCTTTATAACCTCTCTGCCCCACAATAGCCATCAGTCACACACAGCCCTTGGGACTCTGTAAGGAAACCTGAAAAGTTATAAACAAGAAGAAATGTTAAACTGCAAAATCCATTTATTAAGTATGATTCAAACTTCCTCAAATATCATATAAAACTTGGAAAGCTATGTTAGCCTAATGTGAAATTTTATTCAGCTAAATAAAGAGGAAAACACTGGCGCATTGGGTTGAGGGTGAGTACGAAACATGGGCGCGATTCTCCGATCGCGGGACAGAGTGTCTGCACCGTTGTGAATGCCGTCGCGTTTCACGATGGCGCGAAATGTGTGCGGGCACTAGCGATTCTGGCCTCCACATGGGGCCAGCATGGCGCTGGAGCGGTCCACGCCGCTCCAGCCTCACTTCCTGGCGCGCACTGGGGGCGGCGCCAACCCGCATATGCGCAGTGGCGACGCACCAACCCGCACATGCGCGGTGGCTTTATGGCACACGCTGGCCCTGAAACAACATGGCGCGGGGGTTCTGTGGCCGGAAGCGCAACAACGTAGGCCCGGGGGGGGGGGGGGGGGGCAGAGGCCGGCCCGCCGATCAGTGGGCCCCGATCGCGGGCCAGACCCCATCGGAGGCCCCCCTCTGGGGACGGAGCTCCCCTCCCCCCCCCCCGCATAGGCCACCCCCCGACCCTTCTCGCAGAGTTCCCGCCGGCAGCGACCAGGTGTGGACGGCGCCAGCGGGATTCTGCTTTTTCCGCGCGACCGCTCGGCCTCATCCGGGCGGAGAATCGGCGGTCCAGCCTCAGACAGCGGCCCGCGACCGGCGCCGCGCCAAACGCGCTGGCGCAAATGGTGCCGATTCTCCGCACCTCAGCGTCGGGGCGGCGCGGTTGCGGCGATTCTCCGGCCCGGCGCGGGGCTGGGAGAATCGCGCCCCATATATAGGATAAACTGTCCAAAACCTTAAGGTGAATAGCTTAACTTTTTGTACAGTTTTGTGATTCACAACTAAGTGTACAAGGCACTCCCTATTCTACCCATCCCCCTCCCCCCCACCTGCTCCAACTTATCAATGGGGTGGATTTATGTGTGAGCGCTTTCATTCCAGTTGGAGACTGTTGGAGCAAGGTGGGGGTCAAAAGGGCGATAGCCTAAAATTGCCATCCTTGTTTTTCTGGACAATTACATTTCAAAAGTGGTGGGCAGGAAGCACATGCACCATTGTTACCAACGTGCGCAGCCACTATGGTCACAGGTATACATAAAAACTTTTAAAAACCCTGAATGCATTATTTAAATCAGGATCTTGCGCTTCTTCCAGGGCTCTTTTCTGATTTTGGAATGCTCAGCATCTGCCTAAGGTGCTAAGCACCAGGCATTCAGCACCTGACTCGCCACAAGCAGGACTCTCCCAGCAACTTCTGTCTTAACTGGCAAAAAGGGCCAATACCATTTAGAGCGATCATGCAGTGCTGACAGGTTGGTTGCTGGTTTGTCATTTCAGGCAGCTGGTTAACCTCTGGGCATTTCTGGTGTGTTCTAGGACTCTGGAAGTTTCAGTTTGTCCGCCAAGAAGAATATTGTGCTGGTGTTTCACTGTGCTTGGTGCCCTTGAAGATAGTTTGATTGCAGTCACGGGTGGTCACATAGGAACAGGAGTAGGCCATTCAGCCCCTTGAGCCTGCTCCGCCATTCAATGTGATCATGACTGATCTGTGGCCTAACTCCATATACCTGTCTTTACTCATATCCCTTAATAGTGCTACTGCCAGGGCTGAATGACAGGAGGAGAGGCAAAAAGTCAGCAGATAGGGGCAGCTGCTGTCACAAGAGGCAGGAAGAGCGGACTGGGCATGAAGATATACCAACAACAAGTATACAAGGAGGACTTACCCTGCCTGGGCATTTACAATGTGAATTACTTCCTTCACAAACGACACCAAGCTACGTTACTTGCTGCAGCCAAAACTCCAAGCTTCCGCCAAGGCATGGAGAGCACTGCTTGTGGTTGTCAAAATCATTGTAACCCTTAACTTTTAGGCCTCTGGTCCCTTGTAGGCTGCAGCAGGTGATATGAGCAACATATCCCAGTTTGCAGTACTATACTGTGTCTGGAAGGTCACTGAGGTTCTCTGCACCAGCAATAGCTACATCTTTCCACTTGTCCAGACCAAGACAAAATGAGAGAGCTCTGCGCTTCACCTGCAGGGAAGGTTCTCCAAGAGTACAAGATGCCATAGATTGGACCAACGTTATCATGTGTGCTCTGTCTCAAAAGCATCAACTTTCAACTGGTTGCGACCACAAATCATACAGCTCTGTGTCCAGTTTCCAGGCAGGATCATGATCGTTTCATCCTGTGCCAGTACTCTTTATTCCAGCAAAGTCAAATTACAGTTTGGATAATGAACAACGCAGAATATCTCCTCCGGACATGGCTGAAGACCGCTGGTAAGAACTGGGACAGAACTGCAGAGCTGGCTTAATATGACAGCTATGCTGCTACAAGGAATCTGAATTAACAATTGGCATTCTCAAGCAATGTTTCCACTGTCTGGGACATTGCGGAGTAACTTTAACTGTAAACCCTGAGGCAGTTTAAAAAAAATTCATTCATGGGATGTGAGTGTTGCTGGCTAGACCAGCAGACAGAGAAGGAGGGTGTGGAGACTAAAGCAAGTAGAAGAGCAGCAATATATTTCTGACGGGATATCAGATGGTCATCCTTATTCCTTGCATTGTGTATAGTTTGCTTGGATCACTGCACGGTACTTTGTAGCTGCATCAGCCTCTGCTCTGGTGCAACGCTGCTGTCAATGCTGTCAATCGACCTTTCTGTCACAGAATTGATGAAAAAGCTGGACATTTCCTTGATGTATGCAGAAGACCACGGGCGGGATTCTCTTGTCGTCGACCCCGAAATCGCGTTCGGCGATCGGCCAGAGTATACCCGATTCCGACCAAATCAGGGGTGGCGCCGCTTTCGCGGGTACGCCACGCCATGCAACGACGGCCTCAGGACATTGCCTGAGGCCCGCCCCTCCGATGCTCTGCCCCCGAACAGCGAGTTCCCGATGGCGTGGGACAAGTGTGGTCTCACCCGTCGGAAACTCAGTGTGGCGGCTGCAGACTCAGTCCAGCGGCGCCACAGTTGGGGGAGGGCCGATCCATGGGCGGGGGGGGGGGGGACATTATTCAGGGCTGGGGGCATTGTGAGGGGGTGATCCAGGGCTCGCCATGCTACATGCCGGTGGCCGCTCGCGGACCTGGCCCGCGAAATAGTCCCCCCCTTCGGCCGGCTCCGCATGCGGCCACCGGCATGTAGCATGGCGAGGCCACTGTAGGCCGCCGCTGTGTGCATGAGCAGCCACGGACCTAGAAATTCTTTGGGGCATATCGTCAGCTGGAGCAGGGTGCTCTACGCTGCTGCCCTGCTAGCTCCCAGCAAAACGAGGAATCAGTGGCCATTTTGCGCCATTTCTTCTGGCATAAAACGCCACTGTTCCCACACCGGCGTGGGGAAAGTAACCAATCTATAAACAGTTGAAGACTAACCATAAATGATTCATGTTTAAAGGTAAACATCTCAAGATCTCGTCATCGAAAAATCTAAAGATTCCCTATTGCAAGTTGTCATGATATTCAAACACACACATCATGATGGACACACTAACAGGCAAATCAGAGCACACAACACCACAACCAATCACAGACAAGAACACCAACCACATAAAAAGCACGAGCACGACACCTGGAGGTCAGTAGGTCTGGGGAGAAGGAAACAAGAAAGAGCTGTTGAAACACCACAAGCAGGGAGCCCCCCACGTGCAGAGTGCAAAGACCAAGTTGTAAATAGTGAGTTTAAATAAAGAAGCGTTGTACCATATGCAACTGTGTTGGCTCTTCTGTGTGTTAGAACACCCAACACCACATGGTACAGGAGTGGATCGATACCTGCCTACCAACCTGCCATTCTGGACATGGACCACACCGGCAAACCGCAGCCGATGCAAGTCACGGGGAACCTAGGCACCAACTGGAAGCTCTACAGGCAGCGATTTGACCTGTACATCCGTGCCACCGAAAAACAGAATGTCTCGGATGATTCGAAGATTGCAATGCTCCTCTTCTACGCAGGCCCCCACCCAAACGATGTCTATAATTCACTGGTGTTCGAGGAAGGCGAAAACCAGGCCAAATATGACACGGTCATCCTCAAAATGGACCAGCACTTTCAAACGGAAGTAAACGAAACTTTCGAAAGATACATCTTTCAGCAACGCCTGCAAGGTAAGGAGGAGCTTTTTCAACCCTTTTTGACGCACCTCCGGATTCTAGCGCAGTCCTGCGGTTACGGCACCACCACAGAGTCCATGATCAGGGACCAGATTGTTTTTGGCGTTGCCTCTAGTGGCCTACGCCAGCAGCTTCTTAAAATAAAGAGCCTCACCTTAGCGTCTGCTGTGGAAGCCTGTGTCCTCCATGAAAATGCTGCCTGCCGTTTTGCCCGATTTCAGGCGTCCGAGTTGGCACGGAGGGGGTCCCCAGCCGTCGAATCGGCAAGCCAGGCCGCCCACGACGTTGAACGCATCCAGGCCGTCGATTTCTTCCCGCCCCACGGCCCGGACGACAGCGGCCGCTTCCCGCGCTTTTCGCGGTCTCCCGCGCAGGTGCGCGCCAAGAATAACGGCCACAACGAGGGACGCACTGCGCAGGCGCGCCCACCGCAAGATCGCACTGCGCATGCGCAGTGGCGCAACGAACGTCGTGACGTCATGACGTGCAGCAAGTGTGGAGGTCTACACTTAAAAGGGCAATGTCCTGCAAAATACCGACAGTGCAACAGATGTGCCATGATAGGCCACTACGCAGCCCGCTGTCGTGCGGCTCAACCCATGGATCCGGCGCATCCTCGACAACCTCGCACACGAGTCAGGACCGTCCAGCCCACGCATCACGACTTCCAGTTAAGTGATGCAGATGACCAGGATGACTTCCGAGTTGCCGTCATTGATGTCAACAAGGTCAATGCCATCAATCCAGACGATGAGTGGTGTGCCACCCTGACGGTCAACCGATCGCGCGTCGCCTTCCGTCTGGACACCGGCGCATCCGCCAACCTGATTGCTTACTCTGCAGTCCAGGCCATGAAGGTCAAACCACCCATCACACCATCCCGGCTTAAGATGGTTGACTATAACGGGAACGTTATCCCGTCCGTAGGATCTTGCCAGCTACAGGTGACTCACAAGAGGTACACGGCCACACTCCCCTTCGAAGTTGTGGGCTCATCAAAGGACTCGTTACTGGGCGCACAAGCGTGTAAGGTCCTTCACCTGGTACAGCGCATCATGTCTCTCTCTCCAGATGAGATATCCGACTTCCCGGATGCTGAGTTCCACGCGAATCTCCATTCCCTCCTCGCTCACAACCAGGAGGTTTTTGAAGGCATGGGGACATTGCCACACACGTACAAGATTCGACTCAGACCGGACGCCATCCCTGTCGTTCACGCACCTCGCAGGGTTCCTGCGCCTCTCAAAGACCGCCTCAAGGCACAACTGCAGATTCTTCAGGACCAAGGGGTCCTATCCAAGGTCACGGAGCCCACGCCATGGGTCAGCTCCATGGTCTGTGTAAAGAAGCCCTCTGGCGAGCTCCGTATATGTATAGATCCAAAAGATCTGAACAACAACATCATGCGGGAACACTATCCCATCCCGAAACGAGAAGACCTCACCAGCGAGATGGCGCGAGCCAACATATTCACTAAATTGGATGCGTCCAAAGGATTCTGGCAGATCAAACTGGACCCGGCCAGCCGAAGACTATGCACATTCAACACCCCTTTTGGCAGATTCTGCTACAACCGGATGCCATTCGGCATCATTTCGGCATCTGAAGTATTCCACCGCATTATGGAGCAGATGATGGAAGGCATCGAAGGGGTACGTGTATATGTGGACGATATCATCATTTGGTCCACCACTCCGCAGGAACACATGCATCGTCTTCGACGTGTCTTCACCCGCATACGGCAAAATGGCCTGCGTCTCAACCGTGCGAAGTGTGCTTTCGGCCAGACGGAGCTGAAATTCCTCGGGGACCACATCTCAAGGTCCGGGGTCCGTCCCGATGCAGACAAGGTTAGCGCCATCACAGCCATGCCACGACCGGCTGACAAGAAGGCTGTCTTAAGATTCCTGGGCATGGTCAACTTCCTTGGGAAGTTCATTCCCAACCTGGCTTCTCATACAACAAACATGCGCCATCTCGTAAAAAAATCGACGGAATTCAACTGGCACCAGTCGCATCAGCGGGAATGGGAGGAGCTCAAGCACAAACTGGTCACGGCACCAGTGCTGGCCTTCTTTGACACGACTCGCCCTACAAAGATCTCAACAGACGCCAGCCAATCTGGTATTGGAGCGGTACTCCTGCAAAAAGACAGCACGTCATCATGGGCCCCGGTTGCGTATGCCTCACGAGCCATGACCCCTACCGAACAGCGCTACGCGCAAATCGAAAAAGAATGCCTGGGCTTGTTAACTGGACTGGACAAGTTCCACGACTATGTGTATGGCCTGCCACGATTCACGGTCGAAACTGACCACCGCCCCCTGGTCAACATCATTAACAAAGACCTGAACGACATGACTCCTCGCCTCCAGCGCATCTTACTTAAACTCAGGAGATACGATTTTGAACTGATCTACACTCCGGGGAAGGAACTCATAGTGGCGGACACTCTTTCCCGAGCAGTGAGCACACCACCAGATGCGGAGGGGTTCGTGCGTCAAATTGAGGCACACGTGACTCTGACAGCAGCAAATATGCCAGCTGATGATCCTTGTCTGGCCCACATACGCGCAGAGACGGCGACTGACCCTCTGCTGCAGCGAGTGATGCGCCACATGACGGAAGGGTGGCTAAAAGGGCAGTGCCCCCAGTTTTATAATGTGCGAGATGATCTCACCAATATAGACGGGGTCCTTATGAAATCGCATAGGATCGTCATTCCACACAGTGTGCGCCAGATGATTCTTCGTCAACTACACGAAGGCCACTTGGGCGTCGAAAAATGCAGACGAAGGGCCCGGGAGGCGGTATATTGGCCGGGTATTAATGAAGACATAGCCAACATGGTGCTCAACTGCACAACCTGTCAGAGGTTTCAGCCAGCGCAACCTCCGGAAACACTTCTACCACACGAGATGGTGACGTCCCCCTGGGCGAAGGTGGGTGTTGACCTATTTCACGCGCTCGGCAGAGATTACATTGTTATTATAGACTACTTCTCAAACTACCCGGAAGTCATGCCTCTCCATGATCTGACGTCGTCCGCAGTCATTGGGGCCTGCAAGGAAACGTTTGCTCGCCACGGCATTCCAAGGACTGTCATGTCAGACAATGGACCTTGTTTTGCCAGCCGTGAATGGTCGTCCTTTGCCGCAGCATATGGTTTCACTCATGTGACATCCAGCCCTCTGCATCCACAATCGAACGGGAAGGCTGAAAAGGGTGTCCACATCGCAAAGCGGCTCCTGTGCAAGGCGGCTGATGACGGATCGGACTTTAACCTTGCCTTGCTGGCCTATCGATCGGCCCCGTTATCCACGGGCCTCTCGCCAGCGCAGCTACTAATGGGTCGCTCCCTCAGGACGACGGTACCTTCCGTCCTGGCACCGACAACAGACCATGAGGCGGTTCTTCGGAACATGCAACTGCAGCGTGATCGCCAGAAAGGTCGGTACGACACACGAGCGACGGACCTGCCCCCCCTGTCCTCCGGAGACAAAGTACGCGTCCATCAACCGTATGGTGGCTGGTCAGCACCGGCCGAAGTCCTCCGACAAGTGGCTCCCCGCTCGTTCCTGGTTCGCATGCCGGATGGTTCCGTGCGTCGCCGCAATCGACGCGCCCTTCGCCGACTTCCACGCTCACAGCCACACAACACGCCAGATCCTCAACAGGCTTCCGAGGATGACTTTGTGGAGCTGCCGCACATCACGCCCTTTCCATCGCCACCCATGGCCATGCCTGCACAGCAGCCGGTGGTTCTTGATCCACCCTTAAGGCGGTCAACCCGAATTCGTCGCAAACCCATTAGAATGGACTTATAATACAGTTCATATGTTTAATAAGTTGGACAATTTTACATGATAACCTGTTGTTGTTTATCGTTCCAGATGTCGTCTGACTGGACAACTGTTCAAATTTTTTTTTCTTCTTCTCTCGTTCGCATTTCTGTTATGTTATGGTACAACTGGATTCATGTGACGCACTCGACATCGCCCCATGTACATAGTTCCGTCATAGACACATGCTGCACACGACACACACACACTCTTAGATGCACTCACGTCACGATCATATTTATTACCACGTAGGCACATATCTTTGTAAAAAGGGGGGATGTCATGATATTCAAACACACACATCATGATGGACACACTAACAGGCAAATCAGAGCACACAACACCACAACCAATCACAGACAAGAACACCAACCACATAAAAAGCACGAGCACGACACCTGGAGGTCAGTAGGTCTGGGGAGAAGGAAACAAGAAAGAGCTGTTGAAACACCACAAGCAGGGAGCCCCCCACGTGCAGAGTGCAAAGACCAAGTTGTAAATAGTGAGTTTAAATAAAGAAGCGTTGTACCATATGCAACTGTGTTGGCTCTTCTGTGTGTTAGAACACCCAACACCACACAAGTGGTTGGCAGCAGTGGGATTGGCGGTGATGACCAATGGTGATAGTACCATGGTGATTGGCAGTGCTAACCAATGGCGGTAAGAAAGGTGGCATCTAAGTGCATGAACCCAGAACTGTATCCCAAGATATGTGTTATAACCTGCCTACTTACCAGTGGCTGGGGACTAATGACTATCCCACAATCCTGTGGGAGTATGAGCTTCCCCAATGAGGGGGGCGGAGAAACCACTAGTAAACTCCTAGTATAAATAAAGCTGGCCAGTTCAGGGACCAGCAGGAAGGAGTATGTAGCAAGGGAAGTTACTGCTACTGTTATGTATACATGTTATAGTAAATAAATGTTATTACTTTGTATCCTTAAAACTCGTGCTGGATTCTTCGTGGCCCTTACAAAAATATGAAAAATTGAAACCGGACTAGAGAAAAAGTGTAAGACCCCTGGATGGCGCAGAGCAACAAAACTGCTCAGATCACAAGACAGGAGAGCACCAATCCAAAACATTGCAAGGAGCTGAGTGACACAGTTCAGGGGATGGTGAGGGAAAATACAAAAAGTAGCTACATTTTAGAATAGTTGGCAGTCCCAGGGGCTGAGCACCCAAAGAGCAACTGAAAGCGAGTTGCAGTTAAAAAGGGGGCCTGCAATCTTTTAAAAAAGCCTGTAAAAATTGGCTGGTAGAGTTAAAAGTTAAATAAACTGAACCTGCAGAGAGCAGTAATTTAAAAAAAATATTTCTAATTAAGGGGCAATTTCCCATGGCCAATTCACCTACCCTGCACGTCTTTGGATTGTAGGGGTGAGACCCTCACAGAAATGGGGAGAATGTACAAACTCCAAACGGACAGTGACCCAGGGCCAGGATTGAACCCGGGTCCTCAGCACCCTGAGGCAGCAATGCTAACCACTACGGCACCATGCTGCCTAAGAGAGCAGTAGAATTAAGAGAAAAAGACCTGCAGAGTTCAGAAGGTATGGTGGCACAAAGGTTAGCACTGCTGCCTCAGAGTTAAAGGGCCCCGGTTCGATTCCAGTCTTGGGTGACTGCCTGTGTGGAGTTTGCACGTTCTCCCCGTGTGTGCGTGGGTTTCTTCCGGGTGTTCCGGTTTCCTCCCACAATCCAAAGATGTGCAGGTTAGGTGGATTGGCTATGATCAATGCGCAGGGTTACGGGATAGATTCGGAGAGTGGGCCTAAGTAGAGAGCTCTTTCGGAAGGTTTGTGCAGACTCGATGGGCTGAATGGTCTCCATCTGCGCTAGAGGGATTCTATAATTCTATGATGGAAAAGGGAGAGAGTCACCTAGAAATGAAGTGCTGAAGTTTTTAAAAATTTTAACAAGTTTAATGCAGAGAGATCACAAACACAAAACTGGCATGCTGCCGACAGCTCCCAAACCACAAAACAAAGATAACCTGCAGAGTTTAAATGAAATTAAATGAAAATCGCTTATTGTCACAAGTAGGCTTCAATGAAGTTACTGTGAAAAGCCCCTAGTCGCCAATTGCTGCATTGGCTTATTTTAGGGGCTGGTTTAGGGGCTAAACAGCTGGCTTGTAATGCAGAACAATGCCGGCAGCACGGATTCAATTCCCGTACCGGTCTTCCCGAACAGGTGCCGGAATGTGGCGACTAGGGGCTTTTCACAGTAACTTCATTGAAGCCTACTTGTGACAATAAGCGATTATTATTATTTAAACAAAAAAAGTTTACAAGTTCATCCAAGTAACTGAACAAGGCCAAAATCATTGGAGAGCTCACCAAAACTCCCCAAAATTGGAGGAGCCAGAAACAACAGCTGGAACAGCCTAGTTAAATAAAATAGTGACTGCACTGATTGTCTTAAAGAGGTAACAATGTTTAAAATGGTAACTATAAAAAGAAAAAATGGCTATGGGCAGCAAATTAGAAGATCCAAATGCATGTGTACGATGGAAAAAGCTAAACCAGACCCTTCTTGGGAGTCTTGGAGAGAACAATTGCTTGTGTACAGGTGAAGTACAAAGCTGAACCAAGCATCAAGAAAAATCCAGGTTGTTAAGTTTTTATTAATCTTTAGTTCATGCGCTGTTGAAGTAATCTACAGCCAACCTATAGATAAATACTCAATAATATTCGGTGAGATATTAAAAAGCTTTGACAATTATTTTAGCTCCTCTGAGGGCAACAAGAGACCCCAGAGGGAGCACTACACTGCTGAGGGGAATAAGATATGGCAAAAAGAGGACAGCTCCCAATAAAGTGCTGAAGGCAACAAAATGCCCCAGAGCAAGTGCACCAAATGACCCCAGTATCAGGACAACAAAACACCCCAGCACAGAGTATAAGGTAAGTCAAAAGAAGTGAAACAAGGTAAATGTAAATGTAACTGCGCTACAGGAAAGTGTTCAGGGCTGAACTAGAAGATCTGAAGCACAAGATTCAAGCTGAGTATATACCTTTGAAAATGCACAACAAACTGAAGTCTTTAATGAACCAAGTTTTTGTAGTCTGAACAAACGTATTTCAGAGAGGCACAAAGCAACTGGAGGAAATAGCAATCCCCAATTTCATGGTTTGCAAATCAAAGTATGAGTTGAGAAAATTGAACCAGATGTCCAGTCAGGCAAAATAGCAGGCAAAAAAGGCACTCAAAGAAGTTGCGACCATGGAAGATTCCTTGAAGAATCAATATGTAGCCATGAAAATCATGAGGTGCTGAAAAGGATGTTGAATATTTCTTCAGAAAACGCTGCATTAGAACTATCAGTAGCAATTAAATGATGCACTGAAATGCAAAGTGAGTTGGCAAGGGGTGAACAGGAAAACAAGCGTTTGAAAGAACAGTTGATTGTTTTCAATATTTAATACAATAGGAATGCATAATCATTCAGCAATATGAAGAAATAAAAACTGTCTTAAACAGCAGAACCCCATTATGTCACTGGCAAGGACAATGCCAACGGAAAATCCTGCCGAAGTAAAAGCCAATTTTGGACTCTCCGTGGTGGTTGCCCTTAAGTTGCATATCTGTTTGAAGGACCAAACATTAGGGGCGGGATTCTCCGTTGGCTGAGGCCAAAATTGGGAAACACGATTGGGCGGAGAATAAGTTCTGAGGACAAAAACGCGGTGGGTGCCGATTTGATGCCAAATTGCAATTCTCCGTCACCTCGACAGTAGTGTGAATGCATTCCAGAATGCGCGTACAGTAAACACTGTTTGCATATCATTAGTGGGCCCGACCCGGTATTCTCTGGGGCCTTCACGATTCTTCTCCTCCGATGGGCCGAGGGCCCAACGACGCGGTTCACTTGTGCTTTTAAAAATCGTGAAACCGGTGTCGTAGTTGATGAGGGACAGAGAGAGGACGTCGGACACAGAGAGGAGAGACTGTGGGCTGCCCCATCATCAAGTGCTCTGGTGCTGCCCCATCGTTTTCTCCAGCTATTGTCACTTGGGAGGCAACTGTTTTTGTGTCTGAAAACAGAAAATCAGAAGGTGGAGGGACTCAGATGTAAGGCCACACATCTCAAATGTTAACTCTGTCTCTCTCCACAGATATTGCCTGACTTGATGAGTACCAGGAAATTCTGTTGTGAAGGTGGAAGTTGGTATAGGGGATGCAGCGATGGGTGTGAAGCAACAGGCCCATGGTCACACCATCAACAGCATGCTCATCATGCTTGATCTCAAATCGAGGATGACGTGAGAGATCAGAAGGGCATCAGGTTGGAACATATGGTCATCCTTGAAATGCTGGATGACACAGGGCTTTGTTGCTGCCGACTACATGACGAGAGCCATCTCCTCTGCTAGGCTCAGGAGATGCAGGCGTCATTGTCCCCTGCCAGTTCTGCTTCTATCCCATGGCATCTTGCCCTGCCAGAGAGAGTGCAGGCTTTCATGGATTGTGATGCACTTTGTTTGGGTGAGCCAAGCTGATTAGCTGAAGGTCTGTGGATTGGTGAGCATGTGGTCGGCAGCATTGGTAGGTGTGTGAGAGTGAGGCGGATATTAGTTGTGAGTCTTGAGAGTACTGATGCTGTTGCTAGCTGTGCACGGCGTAGGGTGTGAGGCTGATGGATTTATGGGTCGATGTCATGCGCAGGATGCATTCCAGAAACCTTGACCGTCCCATATGTGGTAATTCGGCTTCTTGTGACACTGTTGTCATGTTTTCAGGGTCAGCCACTGGGAATTGACCTCGCTGGCTACCTGCTCATATACCCTTCCGAGCATGATCCATGAAAATCTCCTGGTCCCTCGCTGACCCATGGCATCTCTTCGCCTACCCACCTTCTCGAATGCCTCCAGCATTTAGATTTATTGTCACAGGTATTGAGGTACAGTGAAATGTATTGTTCTGCGTACAGTCCAGGCAGATCGTTCCATACATGAAAAACATAGGACATATGATAAATACACAATGTAAATCCACAGACATAGACATTGGGTGAAGCATACGGAGTGTTGTGCTGCACCGTAGAGAAGATGCGTAGAGAGATCAGTTTCTGTCCATAAGAGGGCTATTTCAGGAGTCTGCTAACTAGATGCTGTCTTTGAATCTGTTAGTGTGTGTTCTCAGACTTTAGTATCTCCTTCCCGATGGAAGAGGTTGGAAGAGAGAATCACCCAGGTAGGAGGAGCCTTTGATTATGCTGCCCGCTTTCCCAAGGCAGAGTGAGGTGTCGGCAGAGTCAATGGATGGGAGGCAGGTTTGTATGATCGACTGGGCTGTGCTCATGATTCTGAAACACTCCTGAAGCATTCTCTGTGCCCCGACAATCCATTTTTCATGTTTTAAATTGCAACAATATCATTCAGTGCCAATGCCTCTTCGGAGGAACAGACAGTCTTTAGGAGCAAAGGGCAACATTCACTGTGAGCTATTTGCACCATGTAATTTGGCCCCAGCAGCATAGAAAAATGCCCAACCCAATACTACAATCATGCTAATGAATTGGCCCCATCAAATTTATATGTTACCCACTTCAAAAAGAACTTACTTGGGAAGGCCATGATTTACAAACTAATGCCACAAAAAACAGGGTAAGCCAATTTTCAGACAATAATGTCAAATATTGCAAAGTTATTTTCAGTACTTGAAGGGTTAATGTCCCTGAGGCTCACAGACTAGATACACATCTCTCACATACATGAACAGAATATTAAAAAAATGCAGGAATACACTCGCATGAAATAAATATATAATTTAAACCTCATGAGCTAAGTCTATTCAGCACATTCTCAAATGCCTTCTCTTTGACATCAACACGAATGCCACTAAAATATTCATATACAAATACAAATTATTACAATAAATCAGATCAGGATCATGCTTTGATGTCCGAATAAAGTTGCCAAATAAATTCAATGGCTTTATTGTCTGAATAATTTGTATCACAACAACAACAAAAATCCAGTTCTTATGAAAGGAAAATTTGGGCAGCAAAATGCATATAAAAGATTTATTCTTCCCCTCACAAATAAAATTTATTCATTGCATCCACCAGCCATCACACAGATGGTCAGAAAATTGGCTTTGTGCATGGAGATGTGGATTCAGGCATGAATATTAATATGAAGCAGATGTAAACGCATATTAATATGCATTTGTCTTACATGCCCTGACTGTAGAAATTACTTATTAAAAAAGTCCACAGGAAAATTAGAAAGTATAAAACAATGGCCATTAAAAAATAATAAATAAAGATAGTGGATTTTAGGATTCTTAAAACTCACCACATGCTGTCAAAATGCAGTATATCTTTTTTTCCGAAACTCACTCTTTGCAAGTGTAAAACATAAAGTCACAACATGAGCCTGAGAAATACGCAGCCGAACCGAAAATTAAAAGCAGTTAGCAAAAAAAGTATTAAATCAAGAGCCATAAAATCAAAAGGTTTATGGCAGCCTTAACACAGTAGGACTGAATTATCATGTTAATTTAATTTCCATTCCCAAATGAACCAGAAGGCACAATAAAGGTCAATTAACTAAGTACCTTCACGCTTTCATTTCTGTTTATTGCTTCATTTAAATCATAGGCAGACACCAGGAAGACAAACTTCTTCTGTTATCTAGTGAGCTTTGTAAAGAAGGAAAGCCAAGGCCAAGCCTACACAGCGAAGGGAAGAGATGAAAATTCAGGAGGTGGCAGCCTGGCACCATTTTATTCTTCCAGAAGAAAATAAATATTTTTTTATGTCCTGAGTTCTGAAGGTCCTTTGTAGCTTGGAGCAAAAACAACATATTTTGATCGCAGAAATAAACATTTTCCAGATTATTGTTATTGTTATTGTCAAGTTAATAGTAACCGGATCGGCAATAATTTTAATTGTAAGTACTTTTTTCCCAACGTGGCAAAGATTGAAGTTTAACATTTTGAATTTCACAGCTATTGTGAATGGATTGCAAAATATGTTGAAATGTGTGCTAAATCATTGAAAAAGTAATTTTCTGCAACAATCTATCCATAACTCTATTGCTTTATTTTAGAAACAAATATAGCAAGGTCGATTCGTATAATGAATTTTGAAATCCAAATTCTTTCAAAGTGGTTCTGTAAACAGAAGGAAAGAATCAGCTGCTCATAAAATAGTATCATGAGATATAAAATGTAAAATATGTTAAATTACTCTATTGTTTAAAAATTCCGGTTGAATTATAGCACATAAATGTAAGATTTCCATCTATGCAACTATTAGAACTTGCTTTGCCAGCATGACTAGAACCAATTATTTCAGTTCACACACTGCAAAGCTGAAAAAATGCAGCAATAAAGCTGCTCAGGTATCAAAATGGCATTATTATTACATTGCTAACTCCAGAACCTAAAAAAAAATTCTAGGTTAAACTATTAAAATTAACTCTACAGTAGCTCATTGCATTCTCTTTTTCTTTCCCTAATCTAACTCATCCAAATATGTGCAGGTTAGGTGCATTGGCTATGTTAAATTGCCCCTTTGTGTCCAAAAATGTGCAGATTAGGTTACGGGGATATGGTGGGGTGGACGGGGGAGTGGACATGGGTAGAGTGCTCTTTCGGAGGATCGGTGCAGACTTGATAGGTTGAATGACCTTCTTCTGCACAGTAGGGATTCTATGATTCTGTTATCTATTCTTTACTTTCCTCTACCAAAAATATTGTTCTATGAGTAAAGTTTTGAACTTTTGTTGCATTTTCTTACATTCTTTTTATTTTCGAGAGAAAAGGAAGATTCAAAGGTCATGTAGAGATATTCTGACTAACTAGAAGGAGGCAAATGTGCTACTGATATTCAAAAAGGGCCTCAGAACAAAACCTAGATCTATTAGACAGACCTCAATAATTTGAAAACCAAACAGGCCAATAATCAGAATATAATGGAACAATATTTGGACAAAAATATTAATGATAGCTAGCAATAGAAGGGTGGATCTTGCTTTATTGGTTGTGCAAGGTTTTTTTAAGGAGGCCATACCTCAACTTGTTGAGCAAAGCCACGTGACAGAATATTTCTAGTTTTCGAGCCATTGATTAAGTGCTGTATAAATTATTCCATGGCAAACGTACATCAACAGAAGTCAAGATGTGGATTAATAACTGCTTAAACGAAGGAATCAGCGGGTTGGGATGAATGAAATGAGGTTGGAATTCCATGAGGTGCCCCAATGATCCACCCGGGGACCCCTTCTGCTCTTGTTATGCATAAATGATCTGAAATTATAGTGTCAATGCAAGATAATGAAACTTGCAAATCACTAAATTGGGTGAATTCAGACAAATTCTGACAAAGAGGAGTAGACAAGGAATTCATCTGTGTTGACAATGGCAGGTGAAGTGCAGTACAGACAAATACAAGGGGTGGGATTCTCCGTTTCAGAAACTAAGTGTTGACGCCAGGTCAGAATTGGTGGACTTCTACGACAGGAAATTGGTGCCGCTCCCAGAGCAATTAATCAACCATTAATGGGCTAGCACCGGCGCCGTGTGGAACACAATCACTTCCAATGAGAAACGGTGTCGGATACACCGGAGTCGGGATTGACACTCAAGAGATTGACAGCTGAAACCACATATTAGCACTCCACTCCCCACAAACACTCATTCCAGCCAACAAGATGGCAGCATGGACAGCGGTACCCTGGTTCGCAGACACTGAGTTTGAGACCCTGCTAGAAGAGAGGTGGGCTACCTATACCCTGGGGTGTAAAGGAGGTTGCCATTTACTGCTGAACACCAGGCCTTGGTGCAAGTGGCAGATGCCGTGAGCGCTGTGGGCCCCATCGCCAACACCGGACAGAAGTGCTGCAAAAAACTGCACAACGCTTCAGAGCGGCCAGAGTGAGTAGGCAGCACTGTGTCCCTGGCATTAACCTCTGCCCCAAAACCCGGTCATTCCGGCCCCCGCCACCCGGAGGGCGAACGCTTCCTCCCCTGCACCACATGCCATTATCCATACTTGCCGCCATGGCCAAGTGCCCAGGCCATGAAGGCCACCAGCTACCCACCCCCTATGCTGCATGTGTCCGACTGTCTAAAACTGTGCACTTTCTGTCTCTGCCCTGCTCCCTCCCCAATCCCCTTCATAAACCAATACCAAGTCCTGTTTTCTTCTACCTCAACTCCCATTTTAGAATTGGGAGCAGTAACGTGATAAGATATAGGACCTTTCTCTTCTCCACCAATCCCTGTGAAAACCATCACAGAACCCACCTCACCCCGCCTCAGTTTCAGACAGCTCAAAGGCAAAATGCAAGTCACCAGGGTTGGATTCTCTGCACCCCGATGCCAAAATCGCACCCGGCGCCGGGGCAGAGAATCCAGTTTCCCAGAATCGGGACCGGCGTCGGTTCCTCGATTTTCCAGCCCCCAAATAGCGGCGTACCTGGGAAGTCGCCGTGTCGCGTATCACCCTCCTGTGGCCATTGCCAGAGGCCTGCCTCGCTATTCTCCGCCCCCGACTGGCCGAAGTCCCGATGCCGTATTTCTAATATGGTCCCAGCCATTCGGGATACTCGCATGGCGGCTGCAGAGTCAGTCCACGGCCGCCATGGTCGGGGGTGGGCCAATCAGGGGGCGGGGGGGGGGGCTCATACGGGACCGGGGTATTTTCGAGCGGGCGGTCCAGGTCAGGCGCACAGCCGATCGGGGGCACTATTTAAGAGGTCCAGCTCCGCAGTCTGAGTCCGCCATGAAGAACAACGTGGCCGCTGGAGGCTGCCGCCGTGCACATGCGCAGCCTCTGACCCGGAGGTGCGGGGGCCCGTATCTGCAGCTAAAGCTGTGAGATTTACAACAGGTCCCTGCTAGCCCCCTGCAGGGCTGTGAATATGTAGCCTTTTGACGTCAGTTTTTCTGGCGTGTGTAGTGATCTGTACATCTGTACATACATCTGCACATACACCAGGGACTGCAGACAGATGTAACAGCCACAGCATCACTAGAGGGCATCAGAGACGGGTATAAAGGGTCCAGCCCAAGGTAGGATCCATCTCTTTCAGAAGCACAGGGCACAAATACTCATCACGAGGCAGCGGCAGGATCGCCATCGATGGAACAGCACTTTGTGATTGGCAGCCATCTTGAGAAAGGAGCCGCCCTTGCGCAGTTGCGAAAAGAGCGCACAGTACAGGAAACTCGGAGTGCGCATGGGCAATCGAGTCCTACGCGTGACGTCACAAGCGTCATGACTTCGGAAGACCAGGACCACACCCACTTAAAAGGGAAATGCACAAAAATGAACAAAAATAAATTGAAAGCTGCAAAACCCAATTTTCTTGCCTCAAAAAACAGAACAATACCCAAACTTACACCAGCAGTTGAAAATAACTTTCACAACACCCTGGAACAAGCAGTTAGCACTGCCCTAGAAGATGATAGCATCCTTGTAGGCTACGACTCAGACTCATCTTGGGAGATGGCTACCCCAGTACCAAATCCGAACCGCAACTAGAGGTGTTGTACCGTGAAGACCCCGCCGATGAGTTCTTCGGATTGGGGAATCTTCAGCACAGCATATATGACATCCCCCCCCCGGCGATTCTCCGGCCTGGCTGGGGGCCGGAGAATTCTGCCCATGTTTTTTATACACTAAGTGAATGCTCCAGGCTTTTCATTTCATTTTAAAAGGCTAGGAATTTAATCATATCAGATCGTGACACTTCATGAAAATTTGCCCTCTCCATGAAATCATGCTTCTTTCACTGCAGGTTAAGGCCATAAGCAAATACATTTTGGTGTGTTTGTACTCAGCAGCCAAACCCAATGGCCCTGGTATGTTTGAGTTTCTCACCTGTGTGATTGGGACTCCACTCCTGTTCCTCTGTCAGCAATAATGTGACCTGCTGGAAATGGAGGAGGGCCCTCACATCCTGGTCCTCCCTGCCATTTTTAAATGTTCGTTGAGTTGTCTCAACTCAGCAGAAATCCGGGCCTCAGTCTCCCCTTTCCCCCCACTCCCCCTAATTTTGTGCCCTAATTGGCAGCCAGCCCAGACCAGCATCTGTCCATGATCTTCCTTTCATTCCTTTACCTTCTGAAGTCCAAAGTTGTGTAGGTTAGGTGGATTGGCCGTTCTAAATTGCCCCTTAGAGTCCAAAAACATGGAAGTTCGGTGGTTACGGGGATAGGGCGGGCGAGTGGGGCTGGGTGGGGTGCTCTTTCAGAAGGTCGGCGCAGACCCGATGGGCCGAATGGCCTCATTCTGCTCTGTAGGGATTCTATTTCTTTCATTCCTAAGTCAGTGTTGTGTCTGCAGTGGGAGTTGGCATGAAGGAGAGGGTGGAGGCAGGTTAAGGCAGGAACGCTGCTGTGCCACAAACTTAAAAGCCGCTTTAAAAGTGGGGTATCTTGGGCCCCGCTTTGTGATACATGATGATACATGGTGACATTAACCGCTGGGTGTCATGGACCAATTTAATCAGACTGTAATTCAAGGTTTGACACCCCTGTTTGAGAGTATCATCCTGTCTCACTTATCCTCCATTTCATAAACACAGACCAATTCCACCCTTCCTGCTGTCACTATGGGTGAGACTGGCTAATTTAGCACGGAACAGAATACAATCTGGGACCCTGCTACCATTTACGATTCAACCGCCTGCTCTATAATGCTGAGCCACCCTTCCCCCCCACCATCCGCATCCTCAGGATTCTCTTGCAATGCTGTCTATCGGTACAGCTTCCATTTCTATTGTAGTGGAGCAGCACAAAGAAGCTGCAGAAAGTAGATTTACTCCGGCACTTGCAGCGAAAACAATTTTGTCTAACCTTTCTCAATACAATGGAGATAGTACTCTGAGTATGAAAGTGAGATGTGCATTGTAAGTATGGCAGGACAGTGAATTATCAGCTTCCACCATGCGCATGAGAAATAATGAGTGGCAGAGATAAGAGCTGTGAACAGTGGAGATAACATTCTCTTCTATGCATGGGAATGTGCGTGGGCGCTCCGACAATTTGCATGTCTGCATTCACAGGATATATTTTCCAGTTGGTAGAACAAGCATGCGAGAGCCAGGAAATTGCACAGAGAATCATATTGTCACATCCCTGTCTGGATTACAGTCAATGCAAGAGCTTTATTATCATATTTAAATTGACAGTAATGGCATTACAAAGCAGCATAACATGATTCCCACATTTTCTTATGATGATTGTGCTCTGTATTCAGCTCACTCGTATGAAAATAGATAATGAAAGCCAGGCATGTTCTGAAGTTTCAGAAGTTTACTTGTTAAAGAGTGAGCTACATTAATTTTTAAGTGTAGACTGGTAGATTTTGGTATGTGCCCTTTGATTGCTACAATCAAAAGTGGCCTATAATTTTATACAGATGCTTCTCAATTTTTCTTTTAGCACTTCTGTTCCAGATATTTTTTCCTTTCTGTGTTTCACAGTTCTTACAGGGAATCTTAGCTCCCTTTGTCTTTGAGAATATTTTTTTCACTTGCCCTGATATCTTGCTCGGTTTTGGGGTGGCACGGGGCACAGTGGTTAGCACTGCTGCCTCACAGCGCTAAGGACCCAGGCTCGATTCCGACCTTGGGTGTCTGTCTGTGTGTACCTTCTCCCCGTGTCTGCGTGGGTTTCCTCAGGGTGCTCCGGTTTCCTCCCACAACCCAAAGTTGTGCAGGTTAGGTGGATTGACCAAGATAAATTTCCTCTTAGTATTTAAAGGCTACTTGGGGTATGCGGGCCTCCAGCGGCCGCGCCATGTTTCATGGCAGACTAAGACTGCGGAGCTGGACATTAAAAATAGACCCCCCAATCGGCCGCATGTCTGACCCGGACCGCCCACCCGAACACTGCCCGGCCGCGTAAAAGCCCCCCCCCTGCCCTCCGATCGGCCCGCTCCGAGCAGGGTGGCCGCCGACTGAGTCCACAGCTGCCACGCTAGTAACCCGACCGCAGGACCATGTTAGATCCACACCGTCGGGACTTTGGCCAGTCGGGGGCAGAGAATGGCAGAGCGGGCCTCCAGCAATGGCCGCAGGTAGGTGATATGCGGTGCAGCGTACTCTCCGAGTACTCCACTTTTCAGGGCCTGGAGAATCGGGAACCGGCAGCAGTCCTGATTTTGTGCGCTGAAATGGATTCTCCTCCCAGCGCCGGCCGCGATTTCGGCATCGGGGTGCGGAGAATCCAGCCCGTGCTGTTAGGTAATTTGGACATTCTGAATTCTCGCTCTGTGTACCCGAACAGGCGCTGGAGTGTGGCGACTGCGGGATTTTCACAGTAACTTCATTGCAGTGTTAATGTAAGCCTACTTGTGACACTAATACAGATTATTATTATTATTCTCCATCGCATCGACAGCGGCATCAATGCATTCCAGAGCGCATGGACAGTAAATACGTTGGCATATAATTAGCGGGCTTGACCGGGTATTCTCCGAGTCCTACGTGATCCTCCACCTCCACTGGGGCGAATACCTGATGGCGAAGTTCATTTGTGCTTCTAAAAATCGTGAAACTGGCACCATGGCTGCTAAGGGAGAGAGAGGAGGTATGACACAGAGTGGCATGACCATGGGCTGCCGGTCCTAGCACTGATTCACTGACTGGGTTGGCTGGGGATGGGGTCTCTGCAAGGCCCGGAGTGGGTAGGTTTGGTGATGGGGAACGGCCCGTGGGGCCAGGATGACTATCCACAGGACTGGGGCGGTGCCCAGGCATGGAACGCCATTGCTGTGGCCCGCTAGGCAGCCATCTTGCTGTGCACCCCTCTGACCATTCACCCTGGCCCCTGGTTCTGTAGAGTGATACAGGCTGTATGGATGTCCCCCACCACAACACACTAGCACCCTAACACCCCTGCACCCCACCCTCCGCCATGCAAGCCCTGCCCAACCAGCCGCCACCCACCGGTGGGGCATCACACAGCCCATCCAAGACAACCTCACAGTAGCCCCTACAGGGGGGTGCGCCGGACAGGGGTCATGGAGTGTACCGCTGTATTGAGCCAGGTACCGACGATACCTCTGGCAGCAAGGCCAGGCTTCAGGGCCAGAGGCCTACACGGTTCTGGCCACTGACGAGGCCAAGGGTGCGGAGAGGAGGGAGGGGAGGGGACATGCGAGGTCAGTGTCCGCAGTGCCAACTGGGGCCAATGTGTACCCCGTTGGACCTGTGGGGCACGGGGGTATGCACTATGCTAACATGTCTGCCTTTCAACCCCTGTAGACAATAGATATTGGAATACAACCAGCAATGGTGGCCTTCCTCCCAGTCGCTGCAGCCCTGGGGGATGCCCTGCGGCTGTGCGAGCTGGAGCTGCTCGAGGAGGAAGCTGCAGCACCAGAGCGTGCAGCGATTGAACAGGAGGCAGCTGCTGAGGATGGAGAGCCAGCCACCCAACAGGCTGAGGAGGAGGAGGAGGATTAGGAGGTGCAAAGGAGGTGCCACATGAGGCCTCGCATGTACCAGCAGCGCCTGCCATTCAAGGATCTGTCAGACCGTGCATGCCATCGAAGACTCCAGCTGAGCCGGGGGGACAGTGCGACATAGCTGCCAGATCATGGCACACCTGGCACCGCGGGGGAATGGGGGAGGACACCCACTCCCGGTGGCCGTCAAGGTGATGTTCGCCCTGAACTTCTTTAAAAAAAAAAAAATTTAGAGTACCCAATTCATTCTTTCCAATTAAGGGGCAATTTATCGAGGCCAATCCACCTACCTTACACATAGATTATCATAGATTATCATAGATCATAGATTTTACAGTGCAGAAGGAGGCCATTCGGCCCATCGAGTCTGCACCGGCTCTTGGAAAGAGCACCTTACCCATGGTCAACATCTCCACCCCATCCCCATAACCCAGTAACCCCACCCAACACTAAGGGCAATTTTGGACACGAAGGGTAATTTAGCATGGCCAATCCACCTAACCTGCACATCTTTGGACTGTGGGAGGAAACCGGAGCACCCGGAGGAAACCCACGCACACACGGGGAGGATGTGCAGACTCCGCACAGACAGTGAACCAAGCCGGGAATCGAACCTGGGACCCTGGAGCTGTGAAGCAATTGTGCTATCCACAATGCTACCGTGCTGCCCCTTGTTTCGGTTGTGGGGGCGAAACCCACACAAACACGGGGAGAATGTGCAAACTCCACACGGACAGTGACCCAGAGTCAGGATCGACCCTGGGACCTCGGCGCCGTGAGGCAACTGTGCTAACCACTGTGCAACTGTGCTTCCCTCGGCCTGAACATCTACGTCACGGGGTCCGTCCAGGCGCCGAGTGGGGATCTCACAGTCCGGGATCTGACAGAGCTCGGTGCACAGCTGGGGCTGAGGGGCTGGTTTCGCACAGGTCTAAATCGCTGGCTTTTAAAGCAGACCAAGGCAGGCCAGCAGCATGGTTCAATTCCTGTACCAGCCTCCCCGAACAGGCGCCGTAATGTGGCGACTAGGGGCTTTTCACAGTAAATTCATTTGAAGCCTACTTGAGACAATCAGCGATTTCCATTTCATTTTCATTTTTCACAGTTGTGCCCGTGCCATAACAGAAGCCTAGATGCCCAGTCGGCACAATACATCCATTTCAATGTGGAACGAGCCTACCAGGATGCCCAGGCGGCAGGGTTCGCTGCCATCAACGGGATGCCCTAGGTCCAGGGGGGTGATTGTTGGGATGCATGTCCCCCTACGAGCACCTGCAGATGATAGGCCGCTCTGGACAAACGGCAAGGGGTTCCACTCGATGAACAAACAGCTGATATCTGACCATCAGCTGCGCATCATTCACATCTGTGCCCGATACCAGGGCAGTGCGCACAACGCTTGCATCCTGGGACTCTCGACGATCCAGGCCTCTTCGAGGGGTTTGGCCCCTGGGCAACAAGGGTTATCTGCTGTGGTCGTGACTGATGACACCTATCCAGAGGCCATAATTGGATGCGGAGACCTGCTATATTGATGCCCATGCAGCAATCAGGAGCATGATCAAGCAGTGCTTCGGCATTCTTAAGATGCGGTTCAGGTGCTGGACCCTCTGGAGAGGCCCTCCAGTATGCCGCTGGGAGGGTCGCCCGGATCATGACGTCCTCCGCAACATCGCACAGCAGATGCGCTGGGGTGGAGGATGAACGGCAGGCCTCGTCAGAAGAGGAGGATGTGGGGGAGGGCGAGGATGGGCAAGAAATGGGGCCCAGGCAGGCATGGGAGGCCGCACAACGTATGCGCCAGGGCCAACGTGCACGGGATGCACTGATCGTCTCCCGGTTCACTGACTAGGGGGTGGGGTCTGGCCAGGGCCACGGACACCGCATCCCACCCCCACACCTGCGGCCACCCCCACCCGCCTGCAACCTCCTCTGTGACATATACCTACCGCACTATGGGGTCGTGGGCTGTGGGTTGGCAACAACAGCGGGTATGGTCCATGGGATGGAGAATGATGGCAACCTGCTCTGCGATGAGATATGGTGCCCTGCATCGTTCGACAATGTGTGACTGCTGCCCACGGTAGCACTTCCCTCAGTCTACCTGGGTAATTCCTGCATGGGAGCTGACCATTCCATCACATGGTCCCATCAAATTTCTGGGGTGATTGATCTAGGAACAGTGAGGGAAGGATGGGGGTGGGACACCAGAGCAGTGAGCGCTGACGGAACTGTGGTCCCTGAGCCAAGCCCACCCCAACATCTGCCAACTGCACCCCCCCCCCCCCCCCGCGCCCCCTCTGCGGCCAGACCAGACCAGCCCACCCCTCACACCCTTCGTACAGAGCACCGAGGCAGGTTGTAACAGTGTGAACAGGTGTTTATTGTGAGAATATATATACAGAGTTGTGTCGTAACCTCGATCACTAAACTGCGTCCTGCAACTGTGCCAACTTAACTGGTGTCTAACCTTCTAGCCTTATGGGCCCTAACGGTACGTCTAAGTGGATCCCCAGACTGTACATCAGGAATGGAAGTGACCTGCTGTGATTCCCGCCCTGCGATCTGAGTCTCCGTTGGCGGCCACCTTCTGGGGCGACCGGGCCTGGATGGGCTCGGCTGCTGCTCGGGTGTCCCAGGCGGCATGGTGCCACCCTGTTCTGCCCGCTGCCCACCAGATGCACCAGGGACAGGCGGGGAGGTGTCCGAGGTGCTGCGGTGTTCCAACATCTCTCCTCCGGGAGTCACCAGCACGGGCCTCATCACCTCCTCCTCCCCCGGGGTGCCTGACGGCCCCCGGACTACTCCATGGGACGGGGGTGTGAGTGGAGTTAACCTCTGAGGCTCCCCCACCACCTGACGCTGCCAGTCCTGGAGGCCCACTCCGTTCTTGACCAGGGTCTGCATACCCACGGCCATGGAGCACAGGGGGTGGACCACCTCCATCTGGGACTGCGCCACATCACACTGCGACTGTGCCACCACCTTCTGGGTCTGTGCCACATCAGCCAGTGATTACGCCGTCTCCCTCTGAGACTGGGCCACCTCCCTCTGTATCTGTCCTATGCTGGCCAGTCCCTTAGCAATGCCACCAACGCTCTCAGCCATGGCCCGTTGTGACTGATCCATGCTCAGGAGCGCCACTGCAATGTCCAGGTGGCTCTGGCACATGGTTGCCTGTGATAGGGCAACCCTGTCCTCGCCTTGGCCAGCACATGCAGAGAATGCCCCAGGCCTTGGACATACTGATCCATGACCAAGAATCCCTTGCCCCCCAATACCTCCAGCATTGTCGCCACTCGTGCAGTGTTGGCCTGGGTGGCAAGCATGGTCGGCATCACCTCCTGCTCCTGCACACGGTTGGACTACTCCAACTGCACCTATCGGTACTGGATGCTCGCCGACAACCCCTCATGTAGTACCTGCCTCTGCGACTGCATCTCCGTAATCGATAGGACTGTCCGTTCCAGAAGCCCGAAACCCGTCTGAACAGCAGCTAGTCCCTGGGACCGGCCCACCTCCCAACTGTCCGCCCCCTGGGGTGTTCCTATCTCCACCAGATGTACCGGAGCAGCTGTGTGGTGCGCACCAGAAAGTGTCCCAGGAGCCTCTTCACTAAAGTGCCCAACCAAGGTGAGTGTCTCTGGGATGGTAGAGGGTGATGGAGACGCTGTGATGACAAATCAGTGTCGTCCTCCGACCCGAGCTCCGGGGTGGCCTGGGTCTCAGGTGGAGAGCCGGCGTCCGAGCTGCTTTCACCGTCGGTGCTCGGCTCACTGGTGGGCTCCGGCTGTGGAACTGGCTGGGGTGGGGGACGCCAGCTGGACCGGCCCAATCAGGTCGTGTAAGGCACAAGACAAGGTGTAAGATTAAACTGCAGGCCAGGGGGGAGTGCGGGTGGTGGATGAGGGGGTGAGGGTGGGGTGAGGTTGGTGTGGGGAGATGCGGGGGTGAGGGTGGGGGAGAGGGTCGTGTGAGGCGAGGGTGGTGTAGGGGTGAGGGTGGGTAGAAATGGGTGTGGGGTTGAGGTTGGTGTGGGGTTGAGGTTGGTGTGGGGGTGAGGGTGGGGTGAGGGTGGTGCGGGGATGAGGGTAGTGTGAGGGTGAGGATGGTGTGATGGTGTGGGTTGTGTGGGGGTGAAGGTGAGGGTTGTGTGGGGGTGAAGGTGTGGGTTGTGTGGGGGTGAAGGTGGGGGTGATGGTGAAGGTGGTGTGAGGGTGAGGGTGGTGTGGGTGTGGTGTTGGGGGAGGGTTAACACACGTGTCATGGGGAGCCGCAAACCAGCGGGGTCTCAGTTCCTCGTCCACAGCTGAACTCCTGCCCAGCGACCTCCCTTTCCTCCGGGCAGCCGACCACGTCCAGGGCCCTCTGCACTGCCATGGTGAGGGTCCGCAAGTCTTACTGTCCGCCTCCATTCTTCACCCAATATTGGCGGTAGTGGGCGACCTTCTCCTGGGGGGTGGGAAACAGAAAATGATAGTGTTAGACAGTCCGACGCAAGCAGCCCAGGAGGTGGGTAGGTGGTGGCCTCAGTGGCCAGGGCACCGCCCATGGTGTACAGGCATATGGTGCAGGGTGGGGTTTTGCCGTCCTCCGGGTTTTGGGGGGAGGGGCTGGGATGGGGTTTGTGCCAGGGGCACAGTGCTGCCCACTCACTCTGGCCACCCTGAGGATGTTGTGCAGTTTTGTTCGACATTGCTGGTCAATCCGGATGACGTTGCCCACGGCACTAACAGCTTCTGCCACCTGCGCCCAGGCACGGTGAATCACGGCGGCTGGCAGCCTCCTTCGTGGGCTGGGGTAGAGGGTCATCTGCCCCTCCTCCACCGTGTCCAGGAGGGTCTCCTGCTCTGTATCCGTGAAGCATGGGACCGTTCTCCTCGCTGACATCTTGTTGGCTGGGATGGTGTGTGTGGGGAGTGAAGTGTGTAAATGCTGCTGCAGCTTGTCAGCCTCCCGAGTGTCAATCGCGGAACCGGCGAATCCGGCACCATTTCTCATTGGAATCAACTGTGATCCACATGGCACTGATGCTAGCCCCTGAACAGCAGCTGAATTGGTCCAGATGTGGCGCCAGTTTTGTTGTCGTGGAACTCGATGAATTCTGCGCCGGCATCAGTCTCAGAAATGGAGAATCCTGCCCACCATCTTTCAAAATGCAGCTGGTAGTAGTTTAACTTGGAGCGGTCAGGGAAAGATCCAGTTGTTGTGGCTTACCCTTGATATAGGCGGGACTGGGGGTGTGCCAACAGCCTGTGACTTAATTAAAAATCAGAAACACAGCGCTAGTCCTCTCTGGATTACTATATGAACCACGACTAAATTGGCATAGGGTAAATAAGATCAGAAAGCTGAATTTGTGATTCACGGACAGGTGTGGGAAAAATAGTTTTGATTCAAGGGGCACTGGCAGCAGTACTGGGGGAGGGGAAAGTTGTCCTGTCTTCACCTAAACTGTGCTGAACTGGTGTACTGGTGATTCATGAGACCATAAGTCAGAGGAGCAGAATTAGGCCACTCGGCCCATCGAGTCTGCTCCGCCATTCAAGCATGGCTGATATTTTTGTCATCCCCATTCTCCTGCCTTCTCCCCATAACCCCTGATCCCCTTATTAATCAAGAACCTATCTATCTCTGTTGTAAAGACACTCAGTGATTTGACCCCCAAAGCCTTCTGCGGTAAAGTGTTCCACAGATTCACCATCCTCTGGCTGAAGAACTTCCTCCTCATCTGTTTAAAAGGATCGTCCTTTTAATCTGAGATTGTGTCCTCTGTTCTAGTTTTTCCTACAAGTGGAAACATCCTCTCCACGTCCAATCTATCCAGGCCACGCAGTATCCTGTAAGTTTCAATAAGATGCCCCCTCATCCTTCTAAACTCCAACAAATACAGGCCCAGAGTCTTCAACCGTTCTCATACAACAAGCTCTTCATTCCAGGGATCATTCTTGTGAACTTGGTCTGAACACTTTCCAAGGCCAGCACATCCTTCCTTAGATACGGGACCCAAAACTGTTCACAATACTCCAAATGGGGTCTGAGCAGAGCCTTATACAGCCTCAGAAGTACATCCCTGGTCTTGTATTCTAGCCCTCTCGACATGAATGCTAACATTGCATTTGCCTTCCTAACTGCTGACTGAACCTGCACATTAACATAGAACATAGAACATAGAAAATACAGCACAGAACAGGCCCTTCGGCCCACGATGTTGTGCCGAACCTTTGTCCTAGATTAATCATAGATTATCATTGAATTTACAGTGCAGAAGGAGGCCATTCGGCCCTTTGAGTCTGCACCGGCTCTTGGAAAGAGCACCCTACCCAAACTCAACACCTTCACCCAACACCAAGGTCAATTTGGACATTAAGGGCAATTTATCATTGGCCAATTCACCTAACCTGCACATCTTTGGATTGTGGGAGGAAACCGGAGCACCCGGAGGAAACCCACGCAGACACGGGGAGGACGTGCAGACTCCGCACAGTCAGTGACCCAAGCCGGAATCGAACCTGGGACCCTGGAGCTGTGAAGCAATTGTGCTATCCACAATGCTACCGTGCTGCCCTTGAGAACAAATAAATCTACACTATATCATTTAACCGTAATCCATGTACCTATCCAATAGCTGCTTGAAGGTCCCTAATGTTTCCGACTCAACTACTTCCACAGGCAGTGCATTCCATGCCCCCACTACTCTCTGGGTAAAGAACCTACCTCTGATATCCCTCCTATATCTTCCACCTTTCACCTTAAATTTATGTCCCCTTGTAATGGTTTGTTCCACCCGGGGAAAAAGTCTCTGACTGTCTACTCTATCTATTCCCCTGATCATCTTATAAACCTCTATCAAGTCGCCCCTCATCCTTCTCCGTTCTAATGAGAAAAGGCCTAGCACCCTCAACCTTTCCTCGTAAGACCTACTCTCCATTCCAGGCAACATCCTGGGAAATCTTCTTTGCACCTTTTCCAAAGCTTCCACATCCTTCCTAAAATGAGGCGACCAGAACTGTACACAGTACTCCAAATGTGGCCTTACCAAAGTTTTGTACAGCTGCATCATCACCTCACGGCTCTTAAATTCAATCCCTCTGTTAATGAACGCGAGCACACCATAGGCCTTCTTCACAGCTCTATCCACTTGAGTGGCAACTTTCAAAGATGTATGAACATAGACCCCAAGATCTCTCTGTTCCTCCACATTGCCAAGAACTCTACCGTTAACCCTGTATTCCGCATTCATATTTGTCCTTCCAAAATGGACAACCTCACACTTTTCAGGGTTAAACTCCATCTGCCACTTCTCAGCCCAGCTCTGCATCCTATCTATGTCTCTTTGCAGCCGACAACAGCCCTCCTTACTATCCACAACTCCACCAATCTTCGTATCATCTGCAAATTTACTGACCCACCCTTCAACTCCCTCATCCAAGTCATTAATGAGAATCGTGATAAGGACTCCCAAGTCGCGTTGTGCTTTTGATTTCTTAAGCATCTTCCCATTTAGAAAATAGTCTATGCCTCCACTTCTCCTTCCAATGTGCATAACCTCACACTTTTCCACATTTTATTCCATCTACCACTTCTTTGCCCACTCTCGCAGCCTGTCCAAGTCCTTCTGCAGCCTGCCTGCTTCCTCAATACTACCTGCCCCTCTACAGATCATTGTATCACCTGCAAACTTAGCAACACTGCCTTCAGTTCCTTCCTCCAGATCATTAATGTATATTGTGAAAAGTTGTGGTCCCAGCACAGACCCCTGAGGCACACCACTAGTCACCGGCTGCCATCCTGAAAAAGACCCCTTTATCCCCTCTCTCTGCCTTCTGCCAGTCGGCCAATGCTCTATCCATGCCAGGATCTTACTATTAACACCATGGGCTCTTAACCTATTTAACAGTTTCCTATGCGGCACCTTGTCAAAGGCCTTCTGGACATCTAAATAAATCACGTCCACTGGTTCTCCTTTGTCTAACTTCCTTGTTACTTCCTCAAAGAACTCTAACAGATTTGTCAGACACGACCTCCCTTTGACAAAGCTGTGCTGACTCAGTCCTATTTTACCATGCATTTCCAAGTACTCCGCAATCTCATCTTTAATAACAGACTCCAAAATCTTACCAATGACCGAAATCAGGCTAACCGGCCTATAATTTCCCGTCTTCTGCCTCCTATCCTTCTTAAACAGTGGTGTTACATTAGCCACTTTCCAGTCCTTTGGGACCCTTCCTGCCTCCAGTGATTCCTGAAAGATCATCACCAATGCCTCCACAATCTCCTCAGCTATCTCTTTTAGGACCCTGGGGTGTAGCCCATTCGGTCCAAGTGATTTATCCACCTTCAGACCTTTCAGTTTCCCCAGAAGGTTCTCCTTAGTGATGGCCACTACACTCACCTGTGGCCCCCTGATTCTCCTGGAGTTCTGGCATCCCACTGGTGTCTTCCACCATGAAAACTGATGCAAAGTAACTATTCAGTTCGTCTGCCATTTCTTTGTTTCCTATTATTACTTCTCCAGCCACATTTTCCAGTGGTCCAATGTCTATTTTTGCTTCTCTCTTGCCTTTTATATATTGAAAAAAACATTCATAAAACTAGGACTCTGGAGTGCTCTTTAAAGACATGCTGAGGGAAAGAGTCACGTGAGGGGAGATTTGGAAATTTGAAGAGAAAGGACAGTTAAAGGCTTATTATTAGAATGCAACCTGAATGAATTGATAACAACCTGAATGAATTGATAGCACAAATAGAAATAAGTTTTTTGAGGGGGTGACCAAGAAGGTAGATGAGGGCAGTGCAGTAGACGTTGTCTACATGGACTTTAGCAAAGTCTTTGACAAGGTACCGCATGGTAGGTTGTTGCAGAAGGTTAAAGCTCACGGGATCCAGGGTGAGGTTGCCAATTGGATTCAAAATTGGCTGGACGACAGAGGGTGGTTGTAGAGGGTTGTTTTTCAAACTGGAGGCCTGTGACCAGTGGTGTGCCTCAGGGATCGGTGCTGGGTCCACTGTTATTTGTGATTTATATTAATGATTTGGATGAGAATTTAGGAGGCATGGTTAGTAAGTTTGCAGATGACACCAAGATTGGTGGCACAGTGGATAGTGAAGAAGGTTATCTAGGATTGCAACGGGATCTTGATCAATTAGGCCAGTGGGCCGACGAATGGCAGATGGAGTTTAATTTAGATAAATGTGAGGTGATGCATTTTGGCAGATCGAATCAGGCCAGGACCTACTCAGTTAATGGTATGGCGTTGGGGAGAGTTATAGAACAAAGAGATCTAGGAGTACAGGTTTATAGCTCCTTGAAGGTGGAGTCGCAGGTGGACAGGGTGGTGAAGAAGGCATTCGGCATGCTTGGTTTCATTGGTCAGAACATTGAATACAGGAGTTGGGACGTCTTGTTGAAGTTGTACAAGACATTGGTACGACCACACTTGGAATACTGTGTGCAGTTCTGGTCACCCTATTATAGAAAGGATATTATTAAACTGGAAAGAGTGCAGAAAAAATTTACTAGGATGTTGCCGGGACTTGATGGTTTGAGTTATAAGGAGAGGCTGGGACTTTTTTCCCTGGAGCGTAGGAGGCTTAGGGGTGATCTTATAGAGGTCTATAAAATAATGAGGGGCATAGATAAGGTAGATAGTCAACATCTTTTCCCAAAGGTAGGGGAGTCTAAAACTAGAGGGCATAGGTTTAAGGTGAGAGGGGAGAGATTCAGAAGGGCCCAGAGGGGCAATTTCTTCACTCAGAGGGTAGTGAGTGTCTGGAATGGGCTGTCAGAGGTAGTAGTAGAGGCGGGTACAATTGTGTCTTTTAAAAAGCATTTAGATGGTTACATGGGTAAGATGGGTATAGAGGGTTATGGGCCAAGTGCGGGCAACTGGGACTAGCTTAATGGTAAAAACTGGGCAGCATGGACTGGTTGGGCCGAAGGGCCTGTTTCCATGCTGTAAACTTCTATGATTCTATGATTCTAAATGAGTGTGATATGATCGCCCATCCTGATTGCAAAGTGATCAAGGCTGGGACCTGAATATTGAAGGGTATTTTATATTTTGTAAGGATAGGAGGAAAGGAAAAGAAGGATTCTGTTAATGGAGGATGACATTAGTACAGTAATGGAAAATGATCTTGGTTCGGAATATCAAAATGCAGAATTCGTTTGGGGGAGGTAGGAAATAGTAAATGAAAGGAGTCGCAGGTAGGAGTGGTTTTTAGGGCCCCTGACAGTAGCTCAACTGTAGGACAGAGTATCAATCAAAAAATAGTTAGGCTTGTAAGAAAGATGCTGTAATTGCAACCTTCATGCAGATTGGATAAATCTGGAGGATGAGGTGACAGAGTATATTTTCTTTGAAAAATATATTCTGGAATGAATCAGGGAACAGGCTATTCCAGACCTGATAATGTGTAAAAGGACAGGGGGATCAGCAATAGGCCATCTAATCAAGTGGCACTTACTTAGCAATAAACTGCTCAATGAAGCTTAGTTTGGGTTCCGCTAGGGTCACTCAGCTCCTGATCTCATTGCAGCCCCAGTCCAAACATGGACAAAAGAGCTGACTCAGGAGCTGAGACGAAAGTGCCTGCCCTTGACATCAAGGCAGCATTTGGCCACGTGTGGTCTCAAGGGGCCCAAGCAAAACTAAAGTCAATGGGAATCAGGAGGAAAGCCCTCCACAGCTTGGAGGCATACAGAGGAAGATGGTTGTGGTGGTTGGAAGTCAATTACCTTAGTCCCAGGACATTGGTGCAGGAGTTCCTCAGGGTAGTGTCCTCGGCTCAACCATCTTCAATGATCTTCCCTCCGCAATAAGGTCAGAATTGGGGATGTTCACTGATGGCTGCACAATGTTGAGCGCCACCCACAACTCCTGAGATAATGAAGCAGTCCATGCCCATATGCAGCAAGACCTGGGCAATATGACTGAATTTCACATCCAGTTTGAAAGAGAGAACAGTGGGTCTAAGTCTAGTATTTTAAACTTACATTTGATTTGATTTATTGTCACATGTACCGAAATACAGTGATAAGGGGGCATGTGTGTAGTATGTGAGCATGACAGCTGAGGTAGCTGAAAGGAACTGGGCTAGGGGATAGATCAATAGAGCAGCAGTGTCAGACATTAAAGGGGATATTTCAGAATAAGTATATCCTGACCAAAACAAAAAATTCTAAGAGGGACAACCCACTATTCATGATTAACTAAAGAAGTTAAGGAAAGCACCAAACCTAACAGGGCCTGTTCTGTGCTGTATTTTCTATGTTCTATGTTCTATGTAAGGAAAGAGCAATAATTGTGCAAAGCTGAGTGGCTGGTTAGATGATCGGTCAAAATATAAAGAACAGCAAAGAATGACAAAAAGATTGATCAGGAGAAAAAATTTAGAGAGTGAGAGGAAGCTAGTTTGTTTCTAACTTTTGGTTGGCTCTTAAATCGTAATTTGCTCTGTTTGTTTAACCTTTGCTCTAGAGTCGCCAGGTATCTTTACGATACCGCCACGAGGTTCAAGTTCAAGTAATGATCAATAACTCAACACACCAATTAGTAAGATTCAAATCAAAACACATTTATTACACACAGTAAATCACTACTCATGCATAAACTCTACTTTCTAGACTATTCCTATCACTAAAAGGCCTATACTTAGCTTTGGAATTGGCCCACCAGGTCAGGGGAACAAATGGCCTTTTGTTCAGGTCCTGAGTCTGCAGGATTCAAAAGCTGGTATGGACTTGTAGCGTTGACTGAGACTTACTTGGTTGATGCGGCAGCTTGGACAGGTCACTCTCACGGGTTGATTCAAGTTGCTGAGTGACCCTGCCAAAGAAGGACGATTTGAACTAGGGGGCTTTACTTTATAGTCCCCAGGGGTTTCCGTACCTGGTTCCAAATGATTGGACTGCGTTCCGATCACTTGGATCGATTTCTCCAATACTGGAGTTGTTCCCTGATCGCTGGGCGGACCCTAAATGTCCGTTGGCCTTCCTTTGTCTTGGCTCCTGCTGGCGCCGAGGAGTCTGGCTTGGCTTTATTCACCTTGAGTGTTGCAATTGTGCCTTGGAATTGCTCATTACTATGCAGATGGCTGCTGGTTTCAGTGCTGCCTAGTTTTTTACAGGTTTCAATACACATGATTTCTGTACTTGCTAGTCTTTGCCTGTGTTGGCTGAATTTCCCTTCAGTCTTTGCGGTTCTCCATTTTAAGTCGGGAAATGGCCAACCCAGGTGGCTACAAGTTAGAAATGTAAAAAGAGATAGCAAGAATTTTTTCAGGTATTTAAAAAGGAAAAGAGCAAGTAAAGTGAGTGTTGGTCCTCTAGAGAGTGAGAATAGTGTCAGGACCGGCAGCCATGGCCACGCCTCTCCGCGGCCTACCTCCTCTCTCTCCATCATCAGTCACTGCACCTGTTTCCCGATTTTTAAAAGTACCAGTGAAGTTAGCCATCGGGAATTCCCACCGGGAGAGGCGGAGGAACGCAGAGGCCCCGGAGAATACCGGGTCAGACCCGTTAATGAAATGCAAACCACGTTTACTGTACGTGCAATGTAGAACGCATTGGCGCCGCTGTCGACGCACTGGAGAATTGCAATTTGCCGTGAACTTGGTGCCGGCCATGATTTTGGCGTCAAGACTGATTCTTCGCCCAATTGCCCTTCCTGATTTTGGTATTGGCCGGCGGAGAACACCGCTCGATGTGGTTCTTTACAACTGGAACGAAGGCCGGGATTATCCGGATCCGGTAAGCTAGCCAAAAGTCCATTGACTTCTGGAGCACCAGTAAATCCCACCAATGGGTGGAACAGGAAAATTCCACCCTAAGAGTCCACAACTGAAAATTGCAAGTGAAACATCAAAGAAGCATTAAACACGATTGAAGATGACGAGGGTGTAGTGTATATAGTTTTTAAAAATTTATCGTACCCAATTCATTTTTTTCCAATTAAGGGGCAATTTAGTGTGGCCAGACCACCTACCCTCCACATCTTTGTGTTGTGGGGGTGAGACCCACGCAGACACGGGGAGGATGTGCAAACTCAACCTCGGCACCGTGAGTCGGCAGTGCTAACCACTGCACCATTGTGCTGCCCCCATAGTGTATATTATGTATATATGAAATAGGCTGTTAACTACACAAGTTAATACAATGTCAATTAACACCTTTTAAAAAGTAGGATGGTTTGATTAAGAAATTAATTGAAAACCATTTGGAGTACAATTACAGATGATGAAAGTAACAATTGATGTCAAAGGAATGGTGTGTCAAGAAAGATGATTAATTAAAATAAGACAGGACATTTTTCTAAATTTCTCTTGTATTGTCAGAGGGGAGTTTTGTGGACACCTTACCTGGAAATTAGATGGATCGAGTTTGTAATAGGAGTGAGTGGATGTGTATTCTGTAGAAGGAAGGCTCAACGGACTTCACTCATTGCATGCACAGAAGCGGGAAATTGGATGTAGGTCTATCTTTGGGTCAGAAACTAATTTCTGGTGAGAAACTAATTAAAGTTCAGATTTTCACTGGGGTGAGCCCTTAATTGAAATGTTCACCTAGAGCCAGTGGGGGGTGGGAATGGAGGTGGGTCTGATTTGGACTCTCCATGGCAGCCATCACTGAGGCTGCTTGTTATCCTGTAGGAGAGACCTGCAACCTGGGGTAACCCAAGGCCCGGAACTTGGAGTAGGGCAACCCCTCACTTCACTGATGTTGACCTGCATCTAATGATGTTGGCCATTAGGGATAGGAGGGAGATCCTCCTCCCAGAGGCTAACAGGAGGAGGCCACTTAATGATATAGCAGGGCACTTCATTGTTCAACATTAGCTCTATCCACCTCCTCTTCATCATCCTCATCCACTTCATGCTCCTGCTGTTCCCTGGATCTACTGTCTATTTTCAGGGCTTCACGATCTTCATGGTCCATATCTCTCTGGAAAGCACAGAAGGACACCACAATTGGAGGAGGATATTGGAGGGTACCATCCAACAGGTCCGGGCAACAAAATTGCACAATTACTCGCCCGATGGCCTGCTAAGTGGTTGTCCTGCTAAGCAGGTGGCATTAGTTATGTCAACTCTGTGCCTCTGTCTGGGGCTCCAGTGGAGGGATCTCTTAAAAGGATTTCCCTTGTCTCCTAGGATCCACCCACACATTGTAGTGTTAAAGTGAATATCTGAGACAGTTTATGCTCTTTTGTTACAATGTAAAGTAGTGGTGAGCTGCCTTCTTGAACTGCTGCAGTCCACGTGTGTAGGTACACCTGCAATGCTGCTAGGGTGGGAGTTCCATAATTTTGACCCAGCGACAATGAAGGAACAGCGATATATTTCCAAGTCAGGATGATGAGTGACTTGGAGGGGAACTTCCAGGTGGTGGCGTTCACATGTATCTGCTGCCCTTGTCCTTCTAGATGGTAGTGGTTGTGGACTAGGAAGGTGTTGCCTAAGGAGCCTTGGTGAGTTCCTGCAGTGCATCTTGTAGATGGTACCCATACTGCTACTTTGTGTTGGTGGTGGAGGGAATGAATGTTTGTGAATAGGGTGCCAATAAAGTGGGCTGCTTTATTCTAGATGGTGTCGAGCTTCATGAGTGTTGTCAGAGCTTCACTCATTCAAATTCCATCACACTCCTAACTTGTGCGCAGTAGATGGTGGACAGACTTTGGGGAATGAGAAGGTGAGTTGATTGCCACAGAATTCCCAGCCTCTGACCTGCTCTTGTAGACACAGTATTTATACAGAGAGTCCAGTTCAGTTTCAGGTTAATGGTAACCCCCCCAGGATGTTGATATCCTCGGTCAGATATGGTGCAACCGAGCTGCTCTTGGTGATGTACACTGCAGTTCACGCTGTGACTTGCTAACCTCATTGCTGCTTCCAATTGGTTTCAACATTGAGGAGTACTGATCCACCAGCTGAGGGTTGGCAGTTGGTGGTAATCAGCAGGAGGTTTCCATGTCCATATTTGACCTTTTTCCATGAGACTTCATGGGGTCCAGAGTCAATGTTGAGGATTCCCAGGGCAGTTTGCTCCTGATTGCATACCACTGTCCTGTCACCTCTGTTGGGTCTGACTGGTGGTGGGACAGGACATACCCAGGGGTGGAGGTGTCTGCAACATTATGGTGCAGTGAGTATGATTATGTCAGGCTGTTGCTTGATGAGCCTGGAGGACAGCTCTCCCCATTTTGGCACAATCCCTCAGATGTTATTAAGGAGGACTTTGCAGAGTTGGCAGGGCCGTGTTTGTTGCTGTTGTTTCTGGTGCCTAAGTCGATGTCACGTTCCCGTCCAGTTTCATTCCATACTTTAGACTTCATGGTGGTTTGATACAACTTAGTGGCTTCCTAGGCCATTTTAAAGGAAAGTTAAAAGTCAACCGCAATACAATGGAGGTGGAGTTACATGTAGGCTGGACCAGGCAAGGACAACAGATTTCTTTCCGTCAAGGACACTTTTGAACCAGATGGGTATTTAAACATTGACAATGTCACCATTACTGAGATTAGCTTTTGACTCCAGATTTATGAATTGAATTTAAATTCCACTGGTTGACGTGTTGTTATTTGAACCCCATAGCATTAGCCTATTACTAGTCCAGTAACATTATCAGTACCACCACTGCCTTCCCTCAGTCTGCTCTTATACTTGCTGTTACCAGCAACGTTTTATAACATATGAATAAAATGCGTGAACTGCAGATGATCCAGAAATGATCCTTGCAGAACGCCTCTCATCATTATTCCCAAGCGGATCTCATCCATTTCAGTTTTCCATTCCATAAACAGCGTTAGCCTATTAGCTATTTCATTAGCCTATTCACTATTTATTGCAAAGCCTTATATTTCTTTATAGGCCAAAAATGTGGAACAAAATTATCACTACAAAAAGGAAAATTGATATTATTGACAGGAATGTCATGTTCATTGAATTTAATTTACTCCTCAATGAATTCCAGTACATTAGTGAGGCAGATCAATCCCTATGACTATTCTTAATAAATGTTGTGGTGTTGAGGTAAATTTAGGCAGTACCACATAAAATATTCTCAATCATATTGATTGACTGAGCTCTGTGAGACGAAGCACTATTTGCCCACAGTACTCCATTGGGAACAATGGCCACCATATCGGTAGCAAAGAGGTGCAATCAGTTGGACAGGGCCAGTGCAGGTCCACTCCAGCACAGACTTTAAAAAGGCTGCTAAAAGCCATTGTAGTTGTTGCAGCCATTCATGCCAATATACCTCTTCTTGTGTGTTAACATTTCAGATGAGAAACCCAATAATTTGCAATTTGTAACACTGCCTAATAGGTGTTCTCTGTGTGAAAACAAACTTTAATTTTTATTTTTAAATTTTTTTTTTAATAAACATTTTATTGAAGTATTTTTGGTATTATAACAACAATAAAATAAACATTGTACATGAAACTATAAACATAGTGCAAAAGCCGTCTCCCTCCCTTACAGGTCTCACCTTTATTAACCGCCTACTCTAAGCTAAACTAACCCCCCCCCCCCCCACCCCCCTTCCGCTGACAATTAATTTTCCGCGAAGTCGACGAATAATGGTTGCCACCTCCGGGCGAACCCTAACAGTGACCCTCTCAAGGCGAACTTGATTTCCTCCAAACAGAGAAAGCTAGCCATGTCCGATAGCCAGGTCTCCGATTTCGGGGCTTTGAGTCCCTTCAAGCTAATAATATCCGTCTCCGGGCTACCAGGGAAACAAAGGCCAGAACGTCGGCTTCTTTCGCCTGCTGGATTCCTGGGTCTTCCGACACCCCGAAAATCGCCACCTCTGGACTCAGCGCCACCCTTGTTTTTAACACCGTGGACATGACATCTGCAAACCCCTGCCAAAATTCCTTAAGTTTCAGACATGCCCGGAACATGTGGACATGGTTCGCTGGTCCTCCCACACATTTTGCACACCTGTCTTCCACCCCAAAGAATCTGCTCATCCGGGCCGCTGTCATATGAGCCCGGTGAACAACCTTGAATTGTATCAGGCTGAGCCTGGCACATGTTGCAGACGTGTTGACTCTACTCAACGAGTCCATCCATAGACCATCCTCTATCTCTCCTCTCCGCTCCTCCTCCCACTTGCTCTTCAGCTCCTCGGTCTGTGTCTCCTCTGACCCCATAAGTTCCTTGTAAATGTCAGAGATGCTCCCTTCTCCTACCCACCCTCTGGAAACTACCCTGTGTGAATCCCCCTTAGCGGTAGGAGCAAGAAGGTTGACACCTGTTTACGTAGGAAGTCCCGCACCTGTAGATACCTGAATTTGTTTCCCCTCGACAACCCAAACTTCTCCTCCAGCGCCCTCATACTCGGAAAGCTCCCCTCTATAAACATATCCCCCGTCCTCTCAATCCCTGCTCTCCGCCATATCCGGAACCCCCCATCCATACTTCCCGGGGCAAACCGGTGATTATTACAGATTAGGGACCAGACCGATGCTCCCTCTGCTCCCACATGTCTCCTCCATTGCCCCCAGACTCTCAGGGCCACCACCACCATGGGGCTGATGGAGTACCGTGCCGGCAGGAACGGCAGAGGCGCAGTTACCAACGCCCCCAGACTGGCGTCATTGCAAGAAACTGCCTCCATACGCTCTCATGCCGACCCCTCCCCACCACCCACTTAAAACAAACTTTAATTTAAACACAAAATCAATCACATTAGCAACAACGTTAAAGCTCTGCAGTTAATAGTTAAGCCACTTCTTAAATAAAAGGAAATAAAACTTTAACTTACTCCCTACACCTGCAACTATATATATATAGTCCAATCAAGCAAACTAATATAGTTCAAAGACCACTTCTAAAAGTTAACAATCAGGTTTACTTGCTTTTCTCTGTGCAAAGACCTTGGAGAGAACCTTACAGGAATCAACTGAATATGTGTCTTGCCAGACTAAAATCCTATGACAAACTGAAAACTACAGACAGACCTGGCTCTACCCCTAAATTACATCATCAGGCATTCTTTAGTCTCCTCCCACCAAGCGGTCCCAGGACTAAGCGCAATCCCTCATGAATTATTTACACCCCAGGGATCCTCCAAAATCAAAACAATATTCCATTAGCCATCTATCTGTAGATAAGTAAATGGTTAAAATCATTTTTATAACCCATTAATCACAGCTTTAACAGACATACTGCCTGTATGTTTCTTAAACCAGGGGCCTGATTCTCTTATCAGAGACCAAATGCTGATGCCGGGACTGAATTGCATGCATTTGATGGCCCCGAAAGCGGCCAGGTCCCGGAGCGATTTAGGACATCCGAGTGGAACTAGGGCCTGTGGTGGAGGCCTGGGTGTGGTGATATCGGCCATGGGTCAGGATGTCCAAGGCCTGGGGCACAGTGTGCAAGCAGTGGCCGAGGCACAGGGCAGCCATGTCACAGGCAGCCATGTACCAGTGCCACATGGACATTGCTGCAGCACTCCAGAGCGTGGCCCAATCACAATGATCCATGGTTGTGGAATTGGCCAGGTGCTGGCTGAACTGAACCAGACACAGAGGGACCTGGCACAGTCACCGAGTGGCGTGGCACGGTCCCTGAGTGATGTGGCACAGTCCAAGTGGAACATGGGCATGAGCATGGAGATCCTGGTTGAGACTAGAGCAGGCCTCCAGGACTGGCAGTGCTAGGCTACAGCGGAGCCCCTGGAACTTGCTCTGGCCGCTAATGGGGACCCAGGTCACAGGGCAGAGATCGTACCAGGCCTCTCCCACTTCTGATGTACCACCCGGTCAACCCATCTAGACAGAGCTAGAAAGTTAGACACCAGCTACATTGGCACGGGTGAAGCACATGGGTTAGTGATATGGGCTCCTGTATTTATCACAAAAAACACCTGTTCACCAGCATTCCAACCTGCCTCAATGCTCTATCTGAAGGGTGTGAGAGATGGGCTGGGTGCAGAGGGTGTGCCGGGTGGGGGAGTGGGAGGCTGCTGGTGTGGGGTGCAGGCACTGGAGGTGGGCATGGGCCTGGGCCCCCATGGCAGTCGAAAGCCACCCCTGGCTTTTCCCATAGAGGTCGCAGGGTCCCAGGGGCTGGATATGTGGGGAAGCCACATGGTAAGGTCTGCCCGATGAATAACCCACCACTGCACACTGCCCGTGACCAACCCTCCATCCCTTCCAACCGCCCCCCCACCAACAACCTCGCCACCCCAGGAGTTCGATGGGACCGTGAGAGGAAATGGCCAGCATGCATCCAGGGACCATCGGGGCGGATGGTGGAAAGTGCTACTGAGGGCAAGAGTCAGACGTTGCCAAACGATGCGGAGCAACTCGGCTCATCGCAGGTGGTCATCATTATCCTCCATCCTATAGACCAGACCCGCTGATACTGTCATTCCAGGGCCAGCACGCTATAGTGAAGCAGATAAGAAGGATGAAGGGGGAGTGCAGGTGTGGGAGGGCGGGTGCTCCAGGGAGAGTGAACAGGGAGGGAGTGACTGGCCCGGGAGGGGGTGTGTGGGGGTGGGCTCGGTGCATATTCAGGTGGATATATTGTGCCGTCTGGGCATACAGGACCTCCATTACGGCACCGATGCACCTGTGCACTGAGGTCTGTGAGATCCCAGACAGATCCCTACTCGGCACCTGGATGGACCCCATGGTTCAGGGCGACTGTCAGTTTGACGGTCACCGGTAGCAGGTGTCCTCGCCAATATCCCCATGGCTCCAGGTGCACCACAATGTGGTAGATATGCCATGCTGTCTCCCTGGTCAGCCGGAATCTTTGATGACACGCCCGGTCCGGCATCCTTGAATGACAGGTGCTCCCAGTATACATGAGGCCTGATGCGATGCCTCCGTCCCACCTCCTCCTCGGCTTGTTGGACGGCAGGCTCTCCATCCTCACCGGCTGGCTCCTGTACCACTGGGGCAGGTTCCGAGCAGCTCCTGCCTGTATGAAATGAAAATGAATGAAAATCGCTTATTGTCACAAGTAGGCTTCAAATGAAGTTACTGTGAAAAGCCCCTAGTCGCCACATTCCGGCGCCTGTTCGGGGAGGCTGGTATGGGAATTGAACCGTGCTGCTGGCCTGCCTTGGTCTGCTTTAAAAGCCAGCTATTTAGCCCAGTGTGCTAAATCAGCCCCTGTGTACAGCCGCATTGCGCCCGTCACTCTCTCCCTCAGCATCCACGGCACCTGTTACCCAATTTTAAATACCACAAGTGAACATCACCATCAGTACTGCCAGCTGGCAGAGGTGGAGCATTGCAGGAGGCCCGGAAAATGCCGGGTCGGGCCCGTCAATGATATGCCAACGGTCTTTATTGTACAATTTGTATACCCAAGCCAGTGTTTCACGATTCCGGCGTCGCTGGATGGAGAATCCCACCCCAGGTGGGACCTGAAAAAGTGCACAGAGGGGAGATACAGTGCCAAAGATCCACCGCTCCACCGAGGCCAAAAGCCGGGCATGACAAGTAAAGGTAGTGTCGGCAGCCAGAACTGCAATATATTGTAACGTTTCTGTCGAGGAAAGCAGAAAAGGTTTTTCCTGTCCAGGAAATCATTGAAAATCCGGAGCACTAGAGCTCAATTGAATCCCCACGGTCCAAACACAGGCACTTGCTTGACTACATCACTGTTCAAGCAAGGAAATGCAGAGATGTCCTCATCTCCCATGCCATGACTTGTATTGATGACTGCCGAACTGATCAGCGTCTTACCTGATCTATCGTTTCCATCAGCCTATCCCTCAAATTGCGGAGATAACAGAAGCAATGCATAAGAAAATTAACATCGAATGACTCAAAGGTCCCACCAGGTTGACTCTTTTCAGTCAGCGCACCACTGCCAACCTTTCAACTTTCAGCCATCACAAGCCACAATGTGCCCATTATTAGGATCCCAGACCAGACCCTAACAGTGGCTCGGATATTGGACTGAACCCCAATATTTTAGTTTATTTTAAGCTGTGCGGAACAAATGATTCGCTCCTGGAGTGGTTGCGTGAAAAAAATAGGGCTTTGGTATTTAAAACAAAACTTTATTATGAATACAATATTAAACTTTTTAACTTCAAACCCGAAAAGAACAGCTGACAATTACAAACAGGACTACACAATTTCCCATTAAATAACAAGAAAAGAAACATACAGCTTTCAATCCAGTTTAAAAATCAGCAAGGCATAGAGTAGTACTTGCTTTGCAGAAAAGATTTGGGGCCCGGTTAAAACCCCTGCAGATTCTGGCTGAATATTTTCAAATATTTGATTCAACTGGGTTGCTTCAGGCTCTTCCTTGAACTCAGACAAGACTGCTCTGCTTTAAAAGTTCCGACGCGCCTCAGCGAAAAACCGCACCGACCCCCTCAGAAGACGAACATGGAACATGACTGACAGAGTACCCTTTGTCATCCAGTACTTCCCTGGAGCAGAGGAATTACGACATCCTCTTCAAAGCCTTCAACATGTCATCGATGACGACGAACAGCTCGCCAAGGCCATCCCCACACCTCCCCTACTCGCCTTCAAACAGACCATTGTTTGCAGCAAACTACCCAGTCTTCAGAACAGCAACCACGACACCAGACAACCCTGCCATGGCAACCTCTGCAAGACATGCCGGATCATCGACATGGATACTACCGTCACAAGTGAGAACACCACCCACCAGGTACACGGTACATACTTATGCGACTCGACCAACATTGTCTACCTCATACGCTACAGGAAAGAATGTCCCGAGGCGTGGTACATCGGTGAGACCATGCAGATTCTACGACAATGGATGAACAGACATCGTGTGACAATCACCAGGCTGGAGTGTTCCCTTCCAGTCGGGGAACATTTCAGCAGTCAAGGACATTCAGCCTCCGATCTTCGGGTAAACATTCTCCAAGGCGGCTTTCAAGACACACGACAATGCAGAATTGCCGAGCAGAAACTGGTAGCCACATTCTGCACGCATGAGGATGGCCCCAACTGGGATCTCGGGTTCATGTAACATTACATATAACCCTCACCATACTGTCCAGATTTGCAGAATTCTACTAACTGTCCTGGCTTGAGACAATTCACACCGCGATTACCTGTGATTATCACTCACACCACTCACAGTTTGTTCCTGTAAAGACTTGTTTACCTGTAAAGACTCACATTCCAGCCACTCTTCACATTCCACTCTGTAATTATTGTCATAATATCTACTCATGTATATACTGAAGTGCAGACAGGCAGTGATTGACATACAGGATGACCTATAAGCACACAACACAGTGCAGCCAATCACCAGACAGGACACTACCACTATAAAGCCAGAGGGCACTAGGTTTCCCGCTCTCTCTGGACCCAGCCACTGAGACAATCAGAGTCCATGAGCTAGCACAGTGCAAACATCATGCGGTAGCTAGTAAGTCTGGTCAGGCTAGTACAAGGTCTCCAGTCAGTTCAGTATAGTATTGACCCACAGCTGAACATGTATATCAGTTCTATCGTTGAATAAAACAGTGTTGGATTTTCTCCAGTGTTAGACGTCTGCTTCTAGCTTCCCTGCATCAAGTGCAGTCCACATCGAATCAGTCAGCCTAACACATCAATTATCTTGCAATTGTGTCTCTATATAAGCTGTGATTGTGAACCTGCCTCCACTTCACCTGATGAAGGAGCAGCGCTCCGAAAGCTTGTTATTTCAAAGAAACCTGTTGGACTTTAACCTGGCGTTGTGTGACTTCTTACTGCTCTAAAATATCATTAATCTTTTTAAACTGTCCTACTGGGAAAGAATTGTGGACTCAGTGTCTGAATTCATCTCCTCTCTCTCTGAAAACGTATCCAAAACTCCCTGCCACGCTGCCTTTCCTGGGCTCCACCCAGCAACAATCTCATCTGCCCAAGTTGAAAAGCAAACTATCTCTGCAGGCTGCAAAAGCACATGAACTCCACAGGGACCTCCACAGTCAAGCCACATTCCTCTGGTCAATTTCACCTGCTGTTTCCCAGAAGCAAAACAAAATCCCTTCTAAAACCATGACCACCGCAGCTAAACACACTATGACCCCAGGCCTTTAACTCTTAAATTGTCCCAATATTTAAAAGTCAAAATTCTGAAAATCCTCCAATTGTCACACCATAGTGTTTCAACAAAGCTGAAGTACACCATAACAAACACCCTGCAAAGAGGTACTTGGTCTCTCTATCAGGAAACATCATAACTGGTTTTGACAAAAGCTACCAAAAGAGACAATTGAGCATAAACACAAAACTTTCATCGACTGGAAACTTCACCCCACTCCAGAGAAAAGCAGCCAGCATACAAGTGGTTGAAAACAGTGATCAGCATAAAACCAGTGACTTAAAGCAGTGTTTTTCAAACTTTTTTTCCGGCAACCCATTTTTACCAATCGACCACCCTTTGGGACCCAACCCGGCCGACCATCGCGCCCCATTCCGGACGACCATTGCAGCCCACGCGGGCCGACCTTCGTGGCCCTCGCAGACCGTACTTTGCAACTCACGCCGGCCGGCCTTCGCGGCCCACGCTGGCTGACCTTCGCGACCCGCCATTTTCTCTTACCTTGGAGTGTGGAGTCTCCATCTGTCCAAAGTTAAGCTCCACAGCAAAATTGTGGCACAGAAAATGCGGAAATAAGGCTCTGTCAGTGAGACTGTTTTTTCCCAATCTTAAATGCGACACATCGACCCTGGCCATTCTTGGAGTAAGAGATTTTCACTTCATCAGCATCAAAGTTCAGAAAACAACCAATCACATCATTCTCCTCGAACATTTTGCAGCTGGCTTTTAACAATGCCGGCTGCGAGTGGCCTTCAAAAAGGCTGCGACCATATTAAAAAAATGGGTCTGCACTGTGCATGCGTGCCAGCTCATCGGTGTGCATGCGAGAAAGTCTGCGCATGTGCACCGATGAGCGGGCACGCATGTTCAGTGCGGCCAAATCTTTTTTGTATGGTCGCAGTCTTTTTGAAGGTCGCTCACAGCCTGCATTGTTAAAAGTCGGCTGCTGCTGCTGTTGCGCGCGAATTTGCACAATCGGGAGTACCGCAACGGACGGCTCCGCGACCCTCCCGATGCCCGCCCGCGACCCACCCGCGGGTCGCGCCCCAACTTTGAAAATGCCTGACTTAAAGAATAAATGTCGGGTAGAAAGAGATCCAACAACTTGTGAACAGCAATAACATGCACAGTTTTTTTAGCGCTGTCAGTCTATGTCTCAAGGTCTCAAGGGCCCATCCCAGCTGAGAGCCAAGCATGAAGGGGAGCTGATCAAGTGCAGGGAGGCGGTCAGTGCTAGTTGGAGAGAAGATTTTGTAGAAAGCCTCAATCGAGACTCTATCTTCGGCTCAAATGACTTCAACGCCAATTCACCGTATGTTATCTGGCTGGCCTCAGAGCCACCCCAGTACAGACTGAAATTGAAAAGCCATCCAACAGCTGAAAAACAATGAAGCTCCTGGAGCAGATGGAATCCCTGCTGAAATCCTGAAACATGGTGGAGATACACTCCTGACCATGGCTGTATAACCTCATATCCCTCATCTGGAAGAGGAGCACAGGCTGGGGGATCTCGGAAACCCTGTGATCATGAACATATTTATTCAAGGAGGGAGACAAGTCTAATTGGAGTAACTACAGAGGTGTCTCCCCATTGTCTGCCACAGCAGGAAAGATCCTTGTAAGGAATATCCTCAATAACCTCCTCCAAGTGGCCAAGGAACTCCTTCCAGAAACACAGTGCAGTTTTCACCCATAGAGAGGCATCATAGACAAGACTTTCGGTGCACAGAGAATTCATGAAAAATGCAGAGAAGTACATTAGCTTTTTTCGAAGTCTGTCAACCGTGTGAGCTTATAGAGTAGCCACCTCAAATTTGACTGCCCTCAGAAATTTGTCACCATCCTTTACTTACTCAATGACACGCAAGCCTAATCCTCACCAACAGGGTCATCATCAACCCCATCTCAGTGAAAACTAGGGTCAAACAAGGTTGTGTCTTAGTACCAACCCTTGTCTCTATTTTCCTCACTCAATACAGTAAATGACCCACAGCGTGAAGATGATAGGATTGTCGTATGAGGAGAGTTTTTGTCAAGTAGGGCTGTATTCACTGTAATTTAGAAGAATGAGAGGGGATCTAATTGAAACATATACATTTCTGACAGGCCTGGGTAGACTGAATGCAGGGAAGTTGTTTCCTCTGGCTGGGGTAGGGGTTCTAGAACTGTCTCAGGATACAGGGAAAGTCATTCACGACTGAGATGAGGAGAAATTTCTTCACTCAGGGGATGGTGAACTTGTGGAATTCCCAACCACCAAAGGAGGCCAAGCCATTGAATATATTTAAGAAGGAAATAGATAGATTTCTAAACTCTAAGGGTGTCCATAAGACCTTGTGAACTGTCTCTGGACAATTTCCAAGGCCAGCACATCCTTCCTTAGATACGGGGCCAAAAACTGTTCAGAATACTCCAAATGGGTCTGACCAGAGTGTGGGCAGCACGGTAGCATAGTGGATAGCAAAGTTGCTTCACAGCTCCAGGGTCGCAGGTTCGATTCCTGGCTTGGGTCACTGTCTGTGCGGATTCTGCACATTCTCCCCTTGTTTGTGTGGGTTTCCTCCCGGTGTTCCGGTTTCTTCCCACAATCCAAAGATGCGCAGATTAGGTGGATTGACTATGCTAAATTGCCCTTAGTGTCTAAAAAGGTTAGGTGGGGTTACTGGGTGATAGGGTGGAGGTGTAGGGTTAGGGTGGAGGTATGGGCTTAGGTAGGATGCTCTTTTCAAGGTCCAGTGCAGACCCGATGGGCCTAATGGCCTCCTTCTGCACTGTAAATTCTATGATTCTTATACAGCCTCAGAAGGACATCCTTGCTCTTGATTAATCAGGGGTAATGGAGAGAAGGCAGGATGAAAAAAATATCAGCCATGATTGAATGGCGGAGCAGACTCGATGGACCAAGTGGCCTAATTCTGCTCCTATGTCTTATGGTCTACGGCCCCACCACCACGGCGCCCATTATGGGGCCTCGCCTTTGGCGGAACCGGAAAATCCCGCTGGGGGACAGGTGGGAAAATCCTGCCCTTTGACTTATTAGCCAGGATATAATTTTTTCTCTTTGTTCTTTCATGGATGTGGATGTTGCTGGAAAGGCAGGTAATTGTTGCCCATTCCTAATTCTCTTGAACTGAGTGGTTTGCTAATCCTTTTCAGAGCGCATTGTGTCCTTAGTCACATGTAGGCCAGACCAGGAAGGATGGCAGATTTCCTTCTGAAAGGGATATTAAAGAACCAGATGGACTTTTAAAACAATCAATGATATTTTAATAGTTTCAATTACTATGGCTAGTTTTCAATTCCAGATTTATAATATAAATTTAGAGCATACAATTATTTTTTTTCCCCAATTTAGCATGGCCAATCCACCTACTCTGCACATCTTTTGGGTTGTGGGGGTGAGACCCACGCCGACACGGGGAAAATGTGCAAACTCCACACAGACAACGAACCCGGGTCCTCGGCGCTGTGCAGCAACAGTGCTAACCACTGCACCTCCAGATTTCTTAGCAGGATATAATACCAGCTTCTGTGGTGGGATTTGAAGCCATGATCCATTAGTCTGGGCCTCTGGGTGACTAATCTAGCAATATTACCATTATGCCACCATTTCCTCCTGTTAGATTAGACAATTAGATGCTACCAGCATTTCAAAGCATCCAGATCTAATGATTAGCACGTCAATATGAATATCAAGTTCATTTTTAAACATGTGGATTTAATAAAACCAAAGCAACATCTGTTTTCACATAATGTTATGTAACACACAAATCATACATTGGTAAATATGGAAAGAGGCCATCACACTAGGAATGCATCCTGTAATAATTAAAAATCAGTTTTGTCATGAAAAACTATTGTCCATTTTCGGTACAATAAAATAATGTTGAAAATGTGAATACGGGGCGGGATTCTCCGGCCTCCCCGTGGCGTGCACCTCGGTGGCAGGAGGCAGCCTGCCAATGGGATTTCCCATTGAACCCACTCACGTTACTGGGAAACCCCGTGGCTGGGGTGAACTGTCGGCTGGACAGGAAGATCCAACCAGTGTGAACAGCCGGAAGATCTCACCCAATGTGTTTGAAATGGAAAATCATGTTAGACATCAGCTCATCTGATGAACATATTTAAAAGGATATTAAATCCTTTAAATTAATTTTCCATGCTAGACTGGCAAAAATCTTCAGCTCCTCAGCAGGGTTTTCAGATCGTCACTGATGCTTTGGTATATTTTGCAGCAGGTCCTGGGTATTCATCATGCTCCTTTGAATTTATCAATACTTACACTCGCTTCTGGTTACATTCTTCTCAACTGAAACAATCTTCACATCTTGAAGGATTAAAAAAAATCCCATTGTTATTCCTCTAACGCAATTGATTTATCCATTTTCATGTCCTGTGATCTAATATACAAACTTACGTAGAGAATGTAATTTCCCACTGTGTATACTCTGCCAATCAATCTCAATATCTCCAGTTTATTGTTAAAGGACAATTGACCAGAATCGTCATGTCAACTAAAGGACATAGAAGTATCCATTTTTTATAGGATCACACAGTTGCTGAATTCATTGCAGGCAGCTAAGCATTATCTTGATGAACTGCATGATCAGAAGGGTTGTGACCTAAATTTAATAACAGAGATTTATTGGACCCCATTATATGATAATAATATTGGAGCTTTTGATGTGCAGATGAACAGAATTTTCTAACAGAACCCTTGAAAAGATTCTTTAGGCTAAAATAGCTGAGCGATTTTGTGAAGAAATCTAAATGCTACTCTTTTTTTTTCAGACTTCATAAAATTGAACTTGCTAAGAGATAACGTAAAATGTTGCAGGACCCATAAAATGCATATTGACAGAAACATGTTCTGAAACTCGATATTTGTGGAGAGATTCGGGGAACGGTTTAACCACTGGGTTGTGCCGGGCGCAGATCGGGGCACACCGGGGTGAATAGAGGGAAAGGCCAAAATCATGATTCGCGCCGGCTGCGAACCATTTTGCGATTCACCCAGCTTGCTCCCGATGACGAGTTCCAGATCGCGCCCAAAAATGGCAAGAATATAATTTACCCACATTTGCATTCATTTCAATCTCATTAGCGAGATTTAAGTTGAATGCAGAGGCCCCCCGGAATTTACCCAACTCCCCAGTGAGAAATCACACAGGCGTCGTTCAGTACTCCTTTTTAAAAATTTGAAGCTGTTGCGATGGCTCCTGAGGGAAAGTGAGGAGGCGAGTAGCCATTTCCATTTTCTGGCATGCAGCTCAAGGGCACCGGAGCGCCAGTGAAATAGGTGGATGCCAGGATTTGGTTCCGATGAGATTGAGCTGTATGGGAGAGCCTGCACAGCTGTTGCTCCTGGACGGAGAATGGCACTGACATGTGGAATAAATCACACACTGATGGACAGATCATTTCTACAACAAAGCTCTGGAGAAGATAACATTCTCAGGCTTAGCCTCCGTATCTGTTGAGGGACCTGTGAGGGGTGATACTGTGCATTTTTTTTGTGAAAGTGAGTTGGTATTGCTTTGTATTGGTACCAATATGGAAAGGTGATGTTTCCTTGTTGTTTAATGGTTAGTGTGATATGTGGAATGTTACGTAGTTGATTTTCAAATCTTTGTTACTGTTGACTGTTTAATAAACAAAATATTCTCAACTCTCAGGTGCTTCCTCGAGGGCACACGTGCCATGTCTCAGAGGATGATTAGTGCATAGCATGTCAAGCAAACTTTGATGCCTGAACAGTGTGCCTGAACTCGAGGAATGTCAGCATCACAGACACAGCTGCCAACAATCAAACACTCAAGGCTGAGGTTCAGCACTGTGAATCTTCTCACGACTAAAGGGTAAGTGTATCGATCAGGTAGGGGATCTGAGCACGGTTTCCCTAATCTTCCCAGCAAATCTGCACTCGAGGGATTCTATGATTCTAGGTCTGGGGTCTAGGTAGTGAGTGTGCAGAGCAAGGTTTGTCAGCACAACTGGCTAGCTGGATGGCACTCTGAGAGAAGGCAGGACACGTAAGGGTGGGGGAGGCTTGGAGGTTTTGAGAGTCCTGAGGTGGAAGCTCTAACTGATTGTCAGTCTCCTGCCTTCTCCAATTCCTTCCAGATACAACAATGTTTGCTGGTGCCGATCCCACAGAGGCTGCGCTCGTGTTGCTGGTGGCAGCCGAGGAGGACAGACTCCGGAGAAGGCAACAATGATGATGCAGGCTGGAGGCGGCACCCCATGATCAGGGGGCAGCTGCACACCCTGCAGGTCCAGCCACCCATCAGACTGAGGAGGGATCCAAAAGAGGAGGCCAATGAGGGCCCAAGGTGTACAAGAGTCATTGGCCACTCAATGAGATAACAGACACCATATCACTGTGTCTCAGCAGGGAGACAGTGTGTCTCCTGTGCCATGTCTCTCCTCTGCCATGTCCTTGTGCTGCCATGCTTGTGTGTTGACTGGGAGTGAGTGGTGAGGGAGTGTTTAAAAGCAGCTCCTTCACCAGCAGTGAGAAGCTGTGGCACGAGTCTGGCAAGTCAGACGATGAGGGTGCCAGCAATGTTGAGAATCCCGTGGAAGCTCACTTTTGGCACTAAGTGCTGCTGAATATGGGCCGTGATCTCACCAACGTGGCTGTCGCGAAACACCCCGCCAAACAGGGGCAAAATGACACTTGGAAATTTTTCAATTTGAATCCCCCCCTAAGTTTGAAAAATACTGGTCAAATCTTTCAGTGCTTTGAAAGAAAAAAGTTCAGCTAGTTGGCAGTTCAGGAAAAATACATCTACTTTTCAGTGAAACATTGTGGGAGAGGCCCAGCAGGAAGTTAATCAGAGCAGGGAACTGAAGCAGTGGTGGAACAATGCAGGAGAGAGTGAATTTAAACAATGCAAAGTACCTGAGCGGTGAGCGAACTATGAAGAAGCCAGGAGTAAATTTAAACAGCGTGGGGATCCAATCATTGGAGGAGGCCTAAATAAACTTAAAGAAAAGAATGTATTCAGAGGATTGGATAGGGTGGACAGTGAGAGCATTTTTCCTCAGGTGGTGATGTCTAGCACAAGGGGACATAGCTTTAAATCGAGGGGAGATAGATATAGGACAGATGTCAGAGGTAGGGGGTGAGATTCTCCGACCCCCCGCCGGGTCGGAGAATCACCGGGGGCTGGCGTGAATCCCGCCCCTGCCGGTTGCCGAATTCTCTGGCACCGGATATTCGGCGGGGGCGGGAATCGTGCCGCGCCGGTTGGCGGGCCCCCCCGCGCGATTCTCCGGCCCAGATGGGCCGAAGTCCCGCCGCTAAAATGCCTGTCCTGCCGGCGTAGATTAAACCACCTACCTTACTGGCGGGACAAGGAGGCGTGGGCGGGCTCCGAGGTCCTGGGGGGGGCGCGGGGCGATCTGGCCCCGGGGGGTGCCCCCATGGTGGCCTGGCCCGCGATTGGGGCCCACCGATCCGCGGGCGGGCCTGTGCCATGGGGGCACTCTTTTCCTTCCGCCTTCACCACGATCTCCACCATGGTGGAGGCGGAAGAGACTCCCTCCACTGCGCATGCGCGGGAATGCCGTCAGCGGCCGCTAACGCTCCCGGCATGCGCCGCCCGGAGATGTCATTTCCGCGCCAGCTGGCGGGGCACCAAAGGCCTTTTCCGCCAGCTGGCGGGGCGGAAATTCGTCCGGCGCAGGCCTAGCCCCTTAAGGTTGGGGCTCGGCCCCCAAAGATGCGGAGCATTCCGCACCTTTGGGGCGGCGCGATGCCCGACTGATTTGCGCCATTTTGGGCGCCAGTCGGCGGACATCGCGCCGATACCGGAGAATTTTGCCCAGGTTCTTTACTCAGAGAGTAGTAAGGGCATGGAATGCCCTGCCTGCAACAGTAGTGGACTCGCCAACACTAAGGGCATTCAAATGGTCATTGGATAGACATATGGACGATAAGGGAATAATGTAGATGGGCTTTAGAGTGGTTTCACAGGTCGGCGCAACATCAAGGGCCGAAGGGCCTGTACTGCGCTGTAATGTTCTATGTTCTATGTTCTATGACCTTTAACGTGTAGGAGGTTCCCAGTAGAAGGGGATACCGCATATCAGAATCTGGTGGGAGGTACTTGTCATCTGTGTGATGAAGAAGAAAGATTGTGAAGAAGAGTCATATGGACCCTACAGTTGCTGGCAGACCTGCTGAGCTTTTTTCCCCCAATATTCTCTGCTCTTGTTTCAGATTCCAGCATCCTCAATATTTTGCTTTTAAGAAAGATTGTGGCAGGGTCAGCAGGAATGTTGATCTGCTCTTCATGCGGAAGAAGTCAGTTTGGGGGCAGTTTGTGGAGGAATGGAAAGGAGCAGAATAGAAAGTATATGTATAGTTATAGGGGGTTTGATTTCATAGAATTTACAGTGCAGAAGGAGGCCATTCAGCCCATCAAGTCCACACCGGCCCCTGAAAGAGCACCCTACCTAAGCCCAGACCTCCACCCTATCCCCATAACCCAGCAATCCCATCAAACGTTTGGACACAACAGAGCAATTTAGTGTGACCAATCCACCTAACCCGCACATCTTTGGACTGTGGGAGGAAACTGGAGCACCCGGAGGAAACCCACGCAGTCACGGGGAGAAAGTGCAAACTCCACACAGCCAGTCACCCAAGGCTGGAATCGATCCCGGATCCCTAGCGCTGTAAAGCAACAGTGTGAATCACTTAGAGCATAATTAGAGGATTAGAAAGTCTTCTCCGCAGTATTATCCACCTAATTCCAGTGTCAGGATCATCTCAAACCAACTGGAAAAGAACTTGGAAATGGAGGCAAATATATACTTTTATTGAAACTTTCGGTAAGAGCTTGAAAATCTTTATATAGCTTTTGTTTTTGAATAAGACATTTTTAAAAAGTTGATTATATAGAAACAATCGCTGCTGAATCCTTCTGGAATGTTTAATAAAACTATCAAAATCAAAAAAACACATGGTGATCATTTTACCTTTTCACATATATTTTACATCCAAAAATGTCATATACTACAGTCGCTCCCCAATGCAGTTCACTTTAAATACTGAAATCTAATTTTAATGGACCTATAAAACTATAGCAAAGGCATATAAAAGACACTGATGTGAATTTTATAGACAATAAATTACACGGCCAGAATAAAAATGTTTCTTTCATAAGAAGCGGGTGGTACAGTGGCACAATGGTTAGCACTGCTGCCTCACAGCGCCAGGGCCTCGGCTGACCATGTGGAGTTTGCACGGTCTCCCCATTTGTGCGTGGGTTTCCTCCCACAGTCCAAAGATGTGCAGGTTAGGTGGATTGGCCATGATAAATTGCCCCTAAATGTGTCCAAAAGGTTTGGTGGTGTTACTGGATTACGGAGATAGGGTGGAGACCTGACCCTAGGTAGGGTGCTCTTTCAGAGGGTCAGTGCAGACTCGATGGGCCTCCTTCTACACTGTAGGGATTCCTTGAAGTGATACTTTGACATATTGACAAGGTCTTGATGTCTTCGCTCCGGCAACAAGAATGCTGGCAAAACTGACTTAATTAGTATATACATCACTGCTACTTGTTGTCTCAAATGCTCAACTTTTTAAACCATCTTTTTGTTGATTCGATCAAGATAGTGCAACACTGCACCCTTACCCTGCACCCTTATCACAGCATATTTAATGTATATAGAGATATAATTGTATCAGATGCTCTAATGAAATAAATTATTAAGCTAACCATAAATTTGGCTTCATATTGAATCTAAGAGCATTCTAACATCATGATCATAATAAGTCCACAAATTTGCACATAGCTAATTAATTTATGGTTCACATCCCAAGTCTACTCCGTAGGGGAAATTTTGACTTTGGATGATAGTTTAAAACAAGCAATTTCAAATCATTCACCCCTTGTACATCTCACCCAATTGAAGTCAAAGGGAATAAATGTCGGGAGAGATTTTTAACGAATGGCTGAATCATCAGTTTTGCACTGTTGCACAAAGTCAAAATTAGAAGCCTCACTCTGGTCTGCCACCTCACGGCCTTTCACCTCCAAGCAACCTGCTTGATCTGAGAGGACAGGAAGGGAAATAAGCTCCTTCAAACCTTTTATTGCTGTTCCCATTTTGTAAAGTCTGTAGCAGGTGTGCTTGCAATGGTGTGAGGCAGTCATGTCAGTTTTTCTCCAACTATTTAGAAGGTTTAAGCTCTATAAAACATGGCCTGATTGCAGTCACCTCTCTGCAACTCTCCAATAACTCACCGAGCCAATTAGTTTGGCTCAAGTCTTCTTCTTCAGCTGTGGCTGTGTGTCTGAGCAAGAATCCATTCAGTGTTCTGACACACCACCTGAGTCCTGTGACCAGCTAATAGCACTCCTTCAAGGGCAAACACATCACAACACCCTACAATTCACTTCACATTCCTTCTTCCTGGAAAAAAAAACTGGATCTGTAGGCATGAAAGTCATTTAGCCAAAAATAAAGAGCAAAGCGCTCTTTGCTATAAAATGTTTTGAGCTCTTTGCCATAATGCGCTGCATGCAACCATTTTGTCATCGCTTTGGGTCATCCTTGTTCACAATTGGTTATTTATTCAAGGCCTTTTGAAATTATCGAGTTGACACATCTGTCAGGCTGCAAGAAGAGAAATGGTAAAAGGTCACTCAGAGAGATACCAGCTGCTACAGACAAACCTTTTTGCCTTCAAACAGCACAATCATTACAGTCTGACAGATGGGGCTTCTACTTTCCTTTCTATTGCTTCCCTTGACTCAGGTGATTAGATACAATACCTCATTCCCAGGTCAAGCTCTTCACCAATTACCTGCACAATAGACACTCTACTACTTGAGAATATAAATCATCTGCTCAGCAAAGGAGGCTCTTTTATCCCCACAAACAGAATTTCTGTTTCTTCTTACATGCATGTAATAAATGTTTTTACGACTTGGGTTAATTTTCAGCAGCCACAGTTGCAAAAGGACGTGTTAGATTTTACAAAATAAAGAGATTGTATTAATGAGAAGGACGTCTGGCACACAACCAGCATGTGCCGTAGGATTCACATTCCACGAAGAATAACCAACAAATGTTTTTCAAAATATGAGTTGCAGCCCCTCAAAAATCTGGTCTTCCATGTATTTTTCAGTGTTCCTACCAGAGCAGATGCTTCTGAATTCTCATGGTTACAGGTTGTACAGAGCATTTATGGATGGAGATGTTGGTCCCTATGGGTTCAGCTCTTTACCGTCATATAGCACCAAACTGATCCCCACTATTGGTTCCCTCAAATGATTTCAATGAGAACTTGTTCAAGCTAGTTTACAAACTCATTGGCAAGTCCACAAGACTTCAAATGACTTTGAATCAAATGCATCATATAATAATTGGTCATTTTCTTTTTAGTTTTCTTTTTTAAATTTAGAGTACCCACTTATTTTTTTTCCAATTAAGGGGCAATTTAGCGTGGCCAATCCACCTAACATGCACATCTTTTAGGTTATGGGGGTGAAACCCATGCAGACATGGGGAGAATGTGCAAACTCCACACGGACAGTGATCCAGGGCCAGGATTCGCACCCGGATCCTCAGCGCCGCAGTCCCAGTGCTTTCCACTGCGCCACGTACCGCCCTCTTTTTAGTCTTTTTTAACGGGAGCACAAAACGTTTGCCCTGCATGTTTTCTAAACAATTTAATGGTGAAGAGCTTTAGGGGTGGGATTCTCCGGATCCCCAGCCGTGTGTTTCTCGGCAGCGTGCCATTCGCTGGCACCGGGATTCTCTATTCCTGCCGCTTGCCAGTGGGATTTCCAATTGAAGATGCCCCAACCCGTTGGGAAATCCATGAGCGGCGGCGTGCTGCCGGTGGGAACAGAGAATCCCAATGGCCGGAAAATTCCATCCCGAATCACGGACGGTAATACATCTGATAATATTGTTGAGAAAGTTGCTAAGCTTCTTCCATGAAATTCAGGGACTCAAATTAAAAAATAAAAAGTTCGCTCACGCTACCTTTTTTCCTCGGATGGTGATGGCTAGCACGAGGGGACATAGCTTTAAATTGAGGGGAGATAGATATAAGACAGATGTCAGAGGTAGGTTCTTTACTCAGAGAGTAGTAAGGGCGTGGAATGCCTGCAACAGTAGCGGACTCGCCAACACTAAGGGCATTCAAATGGTCATTGGATAGACAAATGGACGATAAGGGAATAGTGTAGATGGGCTTTAGAGTGGTTTCACAGGTCGGCGCAACATCGAGGGCCGAAGGGCCTGTCCTGCGCTGTAATGTTCTATGTTCTATCTATCTACCGCGTTCTGTGAATGTAGCGAGCACCTTTTTCTGATTATTTCAGTTAAAAGGGCACAATCTCAGAGCCTTTGCCTTAGCTCAGATTCATAATTTTGACCATTTTGCTTTTTACATAAACAAATGGTAACCAATGATAAAATAATTACTTTCATTAGTTTCCTTTCGCCCTTTCTATCTGGCTTAATGTCTTTTCCAGAGTAAATATGAATCAACTGCTGGAAATGGTCAGCCATTTTCCAAGACCGATGGTTTTGCACTGGGAATGTGAAACTTTGGGCGGGATTCTCCAGCCGTGCTCGCCCGCCGAACAGAAATTCCCGCACGAGGTCAATGGAGCTTTATATGGTCCACATCCTGCCAGTGGCGATCTTGCGCCGGACACGGCCGAAGAATCCAGCCCTTTATACTATTATGCTCAGGAAATGTAACTCAGTCGTGTCTGCCAGATTGCGGCTGTTTTATATGGTTGGGTGCATTATCATGATAGTTGGACAGAATTTTCCTATAATTTGTCAGTGTCAGCTCTGACTGAAAACCGGAGTGTATCTCTCCAGATGCACAGCTGAGTTTTCAGACTTTATTTTCTGGCACTCTGACAAAAAAAATATCGGATCGTGGTTTATGCCAGTTATTTTCAAACCCAGGGTCGTGACCTGCGGGTGGGTCACAGGCAGGTGTCGGGAGGATTGCGGGGACATACGTCGCTGCATTCCTGATCGCAGGGCCACGGTGTTCCCGATCGCAGGAGGAAGTGCCCAATGGCTGTTTCGCGCATGTGTGCCCCCTCAGCAGTGCGTAGGTCCGGAGCCCAGCGGGGCTCCTCCTGATGTCAGCTCAGTGACCCATGAGCAAATTGTTTTTAAATCGCTGGGGTCTTCATGCTTGGAGTGGCAGCAGAGAGCAGTTTACACACCCCGTATGCTGACATCACGTGTTCTGGGCGCGAGAGAGATTCCTCCATTTTACAGTTGTCAGCAGTGCTGGTGTGAACTCCAGGGCCTCAGGTGAACAACCCATGAAGAAGAAGATGAAAACAGGAACAAAGCAGCATAAAGATGATTATTTGAGGTACTGTTTTATTAATTGTGCCACTGCAAATCAGGATTCCAAGTTCATGTGTGTTATTTACAGGGAAGTACTGGCAAATGAAAGTTTAAAACCCTCAAAACTTCAAAGGCATTTGAAGACTAAGCGTGGCGACATTGAGGACAGACCTCTTCATTTTGTTCAACGATGCAGTGAGATCTTAACTCATCAGCTGAAGCCATTATCAGAAATGTAACATTCAATAACAAAGCAAGTGAGATCATGAGCAGGCTCACTTGTCACATTAAAGATAAGTGAAAATGGTGGGTCGAGAAGTTCGGGTGGCGGGGTCGCGGAGGTCGACCGGCGTGGGTTGCAAAGGTCGGCTGGCATGCGTCGTGAAGATCGTTGGTGTGGGTCCCGAAGGATGGCCAATTAGTAAAAATGGGCCCGGGCCAAAACGTTTGAAAAACACTGGGTTATGCCATCAGACTGGTGGGTGGGGCCTAATAAAGCCGGCAAGGCCAACTCCACAGAGATCAGGGCGCCATCTTTAAAGGGGCCCCCGATCAGCAGAGAGTTAGAAGTTCCACCAGCACCACTCCCTGCCCCTCTATAGCACAATTATCGTGGACTCAGCACCACCTGCTCCCCTCCTCCCAAGAGCCACCAACCACTGTGGCAGTATCGCTGGTGGTCCCGCTTCAATGCCAGGTGTCCTCCTTATGCCCACTCCCACCGTGCCAACAAGTTTCCCCCCCTCCTATGCCACTCACACCTTTGCGAGCAAGTTCCCCCCCCTCAATGGCAGCTCTCCCATCACTGCCAGGTCTCCCCTTCAAAGGCCTCTGCGCTCTCCCTCCCCCACGACCACACAAAATGCGAATGCCCCCCTGCCCCTGAAATCGGCCTCCCCAGAGGACCTGCCCCGGCACTGCTCCCTTACAAAGGTTGGTACAGGCTGGCACTGCAAGGTTGGCACTGTCAACTTGGTAGTTGTGACCTGTGCCAGGGCACTTTCAGCCCCCTGCCCCCTTCAGCAGCCCCCTCTCTCCATCCCCCAGGGGCTATACCTAACCTTTGCGCCCCGGGGAGTGGGGAAAATCCCCTCAACTGATTCACACCTTCATTTGCCTGTTGTAAACCTCGTCGACGTGACGTCACGTTAGCGAGGTATGAATACAAGCTGTGGAAGTGTGGGGGGTATTGTGGTGAGGGGGCTTGTTAATTCCATTCAAGTGTACTACAATGTATTACAATGAAGTTCTCGCCCTTTGAGGGCGGAACCTCATTATGTTATAGGCGAGGGGCGTGGAAAATCGTTGGTGAGAATCTTGCTGACAACTAAAGCAGGTGCAAAATTGCCTGTATTATTTTTCATTATTATTCATGAAAAAGCTGCAAAGATTGGGTGTATTCCTTAATTGACATCCAGAAATAATGAAATCCTGTGGTTGATTCAGGAAGATTTGCTTTGACAAATCATAACCTGTGAATATTTCGAAAACTGGTTGAATTCAACAGATCAATCCCATTAATGGCATGCTGATTCCATGTTCATAATCATTACGTACAATCAAAGTTTAACATTTTAATCTAACTGTGTCGACTACTCATGAGCTTTCTGTTCTGTAACTATGTTCTTTCACCGATATATAACTCATGGCCTTGACATCAATGGTAACATATGCCGCAGGCATCTTCATGGAATATTTGAGGCACCGAGAGTACTCTCCCATCAACACAGACTGTTATTTCCTACTGTCTCCTTGTCACTTTATGAATTTATTTCAGCCAGGTCATTTTTATGCTTTCAAATTTCATCCACTACTCTACTTCCAACTGAAAACAGGCTTTTATGTCTGACATTCTAAGATGTCTTTTCAACCAGAATGGGGGAGACTCACAGCCGACAGATTTTGCTGAAGAATCCTTGAATAAATTACAGTTGTTAATCAGCATAGGACTTATGCCATTTGGAAGTGGCTGCTGAAGATGTCCGAAAATTGCTCAAGCCAATTTAGCATTAGACATACGTCAGCCATCTTGTTTCCATTATCTGCCCAGAAAACAGACATGCTGAATTTTCAATTGATTAGGTTAATGTGTGTTCCTGGTTTTGGATTAATAGCTATTCCCTCGGTAAATGCAGATGGCAATAATTTTTTCATTCTTACAAGGCATGTGGGCCTAGTTGGCAAGGCCAGCATTTGTTGCCCTTTCCTAACTGCCCTTGAGGAAGTACTGGTGAACAATGGTCAGAATTTAATGCCCCATGGAGTAGGCTGGGAAGAGGTGGCAGGGTTGGTGCAGTCTGGAGAGGCCAACAGTCAGAAGGTCAGATTTGGCCTTCTCTTGAGGATAATTGAGGCTCTTAAAATAGGTAATTAAGGACAATTTAAGAGCATTATCCCACGCCACTGGAATTCTACCAGCAGTTGATGGAGCACCCATGTCACTTGGGTATGCCCTCGTAGGCTTGTCTGCATGCTGAGGGTTGGACGCTCCTGTTGAGCATAGGGTACCCTATGCTCAATGGGGGGCCTTGCCAGTGGCCTGGCTGACTAGCCCTGATGTGGCTGCCCACTTATTTGGGCCCTGGGTTCTCCATGTTCGCTCCTCATCCTGGGCCTCCTGCAGTCATAGCATGGCCACCGCTCCTGGTGGCACTTCCGCCTCCGAAGAGCTGCCAGTCATTAAAGTGATCAGCAGCTGCAGGATTCAGAACCCTTGTCCTAAAGACCACAGGAACTATGGGCGGGATTCTCTGTTCCGGAGGCTAAGCGTTGATGCCGTCGTAAATGCAGTCGCGTTTCTCGACGGCATCAACATACCCTCAGGAGCAGCGATTCTGACCCCTACAGGGAGCCAGCACGGCACTGGAGAGACTCCAGCTGCCGATCCCGGCGTCAGATGGGCCCCGCGGGTCTGCGCATGTGCAGTGGGACTGGCACCAATGCGCGCATGCGCAGTGGCTCCCTTGTGGCCACTAGCCCGAGAGGCCGGCCCGCCAATCGGTAGGTCCCGATTGCGGGTCACGCCACTGCAGGGGTCGGACCCCCCCCCCCCCCCCCTCCCCACCATGCCGCCCCCAGATGTATGCACGTCGAGGTCCCACCTGGTAAGACCACACGTGGACGGCACCGGCTGGACTCGGATTTTTTGAGCGGCTGCTCGGCCCATCCCGGGCGGAGAATCGCCAGGGGGGCCCACGCAGAGCGGCCCATGACTGGTGCCGTGCCGACCACGCCGGTGCCAATTCTCCCTCTCCGAAGAATCGGCGGATTGGCGTTGGGGCGTCACCGCGTGATTCACGCACGTCCCGGCGATTCTCCGGCCTGTCCTGGGCTGAGAGAATCCCACCCTCTGTATTCAGGCCGGTAGGTGGCTGCGTGGGATTTAATCCAACCATGGCTTTGGGAAATGCTGTGGCAGGGTTCTCATCAGTTCTGCAGCTGATGGGTGGGGTCTCCACATGGCCAGTAGATCCAGGCCATTGAGTCAAAGTTAACTTCCTGACTATCCAATATTCCAAGCATGCTTAAAATAATCAATAATTTGTATGCAGGTTTATAATATTTAACAGTAATGGAAATGATGCAACACCATGGACAGAGTTCTGAGCCCGTGTTAGACATCAGCGTAAATGGCAATACAGGTCCAAAATATTGCGAGAGTTGAGAAAAGCGATTCTCGCTGACGAGACCTTGTTTCCCAATATTCCACGCCCTCGCCCATGATGTAACGAGGTTCCCGTCCAGGAAGGTTGGGATACTCATTTTAATAAATTCTAAAATCATGAGGGAGAAATCACACCATCACTTCTGCCCTCATTGAATATTCCACTCTCAATGAAAACGTGACCCTGGCGACCTCACCTCTAAGGGGGACGTCACTGCCTACCAGAGAATCCAATGGAGAGGGAGCTTCGGAAAGGACGTGGGGGAACCAGCTAAGTCATTCTCGGGGACAACGGATGGAGTCCCAACTGTTTGGGCAGGGGTTGCTGCTGGCAGGCTTCTGCAGGCCATCGCAATTGTGTTGCTCTAGGTCTCCAATGGGTCTGGCGATTGGTCGCTGGGGGCGGGGGAGGGGACGGGGGTCGCGAGCATGGGTGAGAAGTTTAGTGTGGATTTCACGCATCCCAGGTCACCATTGCAGGGGTTTAAGCGAGTGACATGCTAGGTCGGATGGGCCATGTGGGGACTATTCCATGGGGTGGTGATTTGCTCCATGAGGGCAACAGGACCCTGGCACAAAGGGGACAATTAGACCAGTCACATTTATCACCCATCCTCAGACTGCAAGGGACTGCTAGGGCATGAGCAGTGTGGATGGAAACTGCTAATGGTCCGGGATGCCAGGCCATCAAGGATGTTATCACGGGTGGCAGGGTGTACAAGATGGACGGCTTGTATGAGAGCTGGGGGAATGCAGGTTAAAGTTAGTGATCAAGTTGAGTGTAATCTGAAGGGCAGCACGGTGGTGCAGTGGTAACACTGTTATCACAGCGCCGAGGTCCCAGATTCGACTCCGGCTCTGGGTCACTGTCCGTGTGGAGTTTGCACATTCTCCCCATGTTTGTGTGGGTTTCGCCCCCAACAACCCAAAGATGTGCAGGGTAGGTGGATTGGCCACGCTAAATTGCCCCTTAATTGGAACAAAAATGAATTGGGTACTCTAAATTTATTTTTTAAAAGTTGAGTGTAATCTGGAGGCTTGAAATAAATCAGATGAGCCTCACTTGTCACAGGAGGGACCCACTTCCCTAATAACATCCCTGACTCTTTCATGACAAAAGTTATGTCCATTAAGTCAGTATTGTAATGGATGAATCTTCCACTGATTTGCATTTACTAGTTAACTCTTTGGGAGCTGAGCCCCCTCCTTTTTACTTTGTACCTCAGTTTATTTAATTTAGTTTAATTGGTTCAACAAAATAGGTGGGAGCTGAGCCCCCAAGCATTGAACCCCATGGCTTGAACTCAGCTCTCGATAAGAAAGAGGTGACACAGATTTAGCCCCCAATACAAAGGGCAAAGGTTACAGAGTTCAGCAGACAGCCCTGATCCGACAAATATTGTGGCAGCATTTCCCCGTTCCAGGCTGTCAGCACACAGGGCAAGTCAATGTACACATGTGCCCTCGGTCCTCACCCTTGGGGGGTTCTGTAGGCCACTAAGGCTATCCAAGGTAGATGACCATCTGGAATGCCGAGTTGAAGAAGGCTCGTGGAGGAATGTGGCCATTGTATTGGAGGGTAAGGGAGTTAAACTCATTGGAAAGATGCTCACATAAGGGAACGTCTATGGCTGGGTGTCCCATGTCGTGACAGGGCAATAGGTCAGGGCACTGACATGACTCCTCATTACTCACAGATCTGTTTCCTTCCTTTCAGCAGATGGAGTGTGAGGATGATGGAATCAGTGGAGTTGGCTGTCCTTCTGATTGTAGTGGGACAGGAGAGAGAACATGAACGCGTGGCTGCTCGTCATCATGTACTGTGTCCTGAAGAGGAGGTGGTACATGGTCTGGGAGGTCACCCACTGCCTGTGGTGCTGACGGTTACAGTCACAATAAACGTTTATGTTAGCGGCTCATCTCAGGCTGCACTGGTCACCTCACCCTACCGCAGCCTCATGTCTGCCACATCCTGCTGCCTGAGATGACCTTGGCAGGTGTTCCCTGGAGGGTTAGGACCTTGAGGGTCCAGGCCCGCATTCAGGCAGTATGCGTGTTGTAGTGCTACTTTCCCCGGTGTGTGGGGCTGGAGTTGTGTCGGTCACAAGCAGGGGGAAATTGGATGAGCTGGACACCCCAAGGGACCCCTGGGTGAAAGGACCCAGGCTGTGCATTAGATGATCCTCTTCGCTGTGGGTGCACGCCCTGGGCTCATCTATGGGGTAGAGAGGCAGCTGGAGTGATATCCAGAAGCCTGGCTGTCCTCAGGAGTTGATACTTGTGGATTCCCACAAGTGCCTGCATCATGCAGTTGATGCCCTCAGCCATGGAAGTCATGTGCTGAGCCATGGAGTGGACAAACCCCGCCATGGAGTGCAAATCCTGCACCAAGGTCTCCGATGCGGATGCCACTCTCGCTGTGTTGGCCTGATTGCTTCGCAGTGATGGCACCATCTCCTCAGACAGAATGCTATGGGGCTCCTCCAGTCAGCCTTGCAGTCCGAGGAGGAATGCTGACATCCCTTCCTGATATTCAGGACTCTGCCTATTCCAGCAGCTGTTGAATGACCAAACCCAGGGACACGGGGCTCAGCAGAATCCTGGGCTCCCGCATCCCTCCAAAGGCCTGATGCCTGGGATGTCCCTGCCTCCGCCTGCTGTGGGTGATCAGCAATGAGGTGCTCACCACTGGGTGACCCAGATGCCTGCCTATTAATTACGCCCACCGAGGTGCGAGTATCTGCATTGGGGGAGGATGTGAGTGACAGGTGTGACACTTCTTTACTGCTATTCTTTGAGATATTTCCCTTGGAGCTACTCAGGTCCGTCATGGCCAGAGGACGAGAGGATGGGCCGGGATGGTTGACTGATTTGACCTGGAAGGGAAGCGAGATGACATTAGTGCATCACAGTGGCATAAGGACAGCAGAAATTGAACCGACATGAGGCTGGTGCCATGGCTGGATTTGTTAAGGGTTCTGTCTCTTACCTCCACCTCACTCTCAGCACAGGTGCGGTCTTGCTCCTCACTGGCCAGCTTAAGAGCTCTTTCCTTAAATGGAGTGAGGGTCTCCAGCTCAGGCATCACTCCAGCTGGCTGTGCCTGCTCATGTCGATAGTGCTCGCGCTGTCCTGCAATGAGACAGATGGCGAGAGTGTAGACAGGATGCGTGTCAGGTGATAATGATGCCGAGCATGCATGGCAGATGAGTGGGAGTCGGCTGTGAGCAGAGCCACCTGGAGGATAATGGGGGGGGGGGGGGGGTTGGAAGGGTAAGGGTTGGGACCCCGTGAGGTGGCTGTGAGTGAACTCCCTGTGGAACTGTGAATGGGGTGTGTGGGGATAGATGAGAAGGGTGATCATTCATCTTCTTCCTACGCTGGATCCCCGTCCTCTTATGTAAAGATCTGGTGCTCACTAGCCCTGCCACTGCCTCCCAGGCGAGGTTGGCGACCTACTGGCAAGCCATCAGCCTATGCGAGGGTAGAGGAAGTTGTGCCTCCGCTCCACCCCATTGAGCACCTTGGTCAGGGCTCCCTCAGAGAATCGTGGGGCTGTCTTCCGAGCTGCCATCTTGCCAATTGGACTTGGAAGAAGTGCCAGGGAGGTGTTTGAAAGGTGCACCCCCCTGATTGATGAACTCAAGTGATGCCGGGGTAAGTGAATCAGAGGTAGGACGCCATGGATACGGCGTGAAGCTTGTTAAAAACATTTTTTTTAAGTGGTTGAAGCTACGGGTGATTTTTCTCACCAACAGTGCCGGATTCTCTCAGGTTTTCTCACTGAAACTGACACTTTGAAAAAATATCAAAGGATTTTGTCCCGTCTGTATGAAAATATCTGATGCAAAGAATCAAGTCAATTCAACCTCAGTTAATCCTCGTTGTCGTGTTGGGCGTTCCGCTATACAAACGAACCAACACGGTTGTAGATGGTACAACTCTGCTTTATTATTCTGGATGACAACAACTGTAAACTTCTGGCTGTGGTTCGTACTTCACCCGTGAACCTGTGGACCCAACCCTAGCTCTATCTTAGAGAGGCACTCAGCACATGGTGTATGTCTGAGTGGCACGCTGTGAGCTCTGTGCTCTGAGCTATCTCCTGCTGGAATGAGGTGTTCCCTGTTTTATAGTGCATGTGCTCTCACTGGTGATTGGCTGTGATGTTGTGTGTGTGTTGATTGGTCCGTCGATCTGCCCATCAGTGTGTGTGTGTGATTGCACCATGATATTTAAGGGGCATCTTGACAAATACATGAATAGGATGGGAATAGAGGGATACGGACCCAGGAAGTGTAGAAGATTGTAGTTTAGTCGGGCAGCATGGTCGGCACGGGCCTGGAGGGCCGAAGGGCCTGTTCCTGTGCTGTACATTTCTTTGTTCTTTGTTCTTTGATATGTTAATATGGATAACATGACACTTGTTGAATGACCTCTGATCCTTCTCATTAAGAAGACGCCTTCAACACTAAATTGTGTTGATCTGTTTAGGTACATCATCCTTTTATGTATTTAATTTCTAGTTCCCATGATGAGCCTTGTTGTTTGGCTTTACAGTAGATTTTGTGAGGAGTTCTTGAAAAATGTTGCTCCGATTGCCTTGGGGCAATTAGGTTTGGCAGGTCATTGTCTCAATTGAAATCCCTCCTTTTTGATTTAAATATTTCTGATCTCTTCGCAGTTCTAACAGCAATCTGAAAGATTTATGTATTTTATTTAGTTTTACAGCAGAATTCAATTAAATTGCACACACAAACTTCATAATGTAAAATACAGCGCATTATAACATTGCACATATACAGTAAATTAACATTGAATATGAATCCAAAATGCCAACACAAGTTGTGGGATGAGTTCCAAACTATAAATCACAAGAGCACACTGAACACATATTTACCAATACAATTTTCTATTCAACAATTTACATTTCTGTATTACTTACCATCAGGCGTAATTTACAGGGTGGAGAAAATAGTGGAAAGAGCAACATCAATAACTCGGATTTGTACAGTGGCTTTAGCATAGCAATATATATGTCATGGGAGTGTTATAAAACAAGACTTGACATCAGGCCAAACAAAGGATATTAAGTTGACAAGAGGTTTGGTCAAAGAGTTGGTTTTAAGCAGAATCGTAAAAGAAGAAACAGAACTGGAGATGTGGAAAGGTTTAGGGAGGACATTCCAGAGCTTCGGATCTTGGCAACTGAAAGCACAGGCGGAAATTGGGGATCTATTAAAATTGGAGTCATCAAGAAGCCATTGGAGGAGTGCAGATATTTTGGAGGGCGGTAGGCTGGAGAAGGTTCGGCGGGTGGGGGTGGGGGGGGGGGGGGTGGGGGGTGGGGGGGGGGGGTAAGGCCATGGAATGACTTGAAAACAAGGATAAGAATTATAAGTAAAAACAGAATATTGGAAATGCTCAGCTGGTCAGGTAGCACCCGTGGATAAAGAAACAGAGATAATGGGTGTGGTGTTGGGTGCTCTGAGGTACAGACGAACCAACACGGTTGCGATTGGTACAACGCAGTTTTATCCCAACTAGTTATTTACACATCTGACTTGGTACTCAGCACGTGGTGACTGTGTGAGTGTCTTGTTAATGAGGTCCTGGCTTTGTCCTGTCTCCAGATGGACTGGCCAGCAGGTGTCATGTTTCTTGTCTTATACTGTGCCTGCTCTTGTCTGTGATTGGCTGTCGTGTTATGTGTGCTAATTGGTCTGTTGGTCTGTCTATCATGATGTGTGTGTTGTGATGTGTGTTTGAATATCATGACATCCCCCCTTTTTTTACAAGATTATGTGCCTACGTGGTTATAAATATAAATGTGTCCTGAGTGCAGCTAAAGGTGTGTGCGTGATATTTACAGCATGTACATGTGGCGTAACTATATACAAGGGGCAATGTCAGGTGTGACATGCTAACGAGGTTGTACCATAACAAAAGAAGAAGAAAGTTGAAATTTGGACCAATCAAACGAGGCCTGGAACGATAAAACAGTGACATGTTACAATACAATAGTTGCTGTATGAGACGTGTGAACAGTCTCATAAGTCCAGTATAGTAGGTGGGCGACGAATTCGGGTTGACCGCCTCAAGGGTGGGTTGAGAACCACCGGCTGAGGTGCGAGCCTGGCCACGGGTGGCGACAGAAGGGGCATGGTATATGGCAGCTCCACAAAGTCGCTATCAGGAACCAGTGGAGGACACGGTGTCTGTGTAGGGTTCCGTTGCGAGCGTGGAAGTAGGCGAAGGGCTCGGCGATTGCGCCTACGCACGGATCCATCCGGCATGCGTACCAGGAACGAGTGGGGAGCCACGCGTCGGAGAACTTCGGCAGGTGCTGACCAGCCACCGTCTGGTAGGTGAATCCTGTCTCCAGGGGCCAGGGAGAGAAGATCAGTTGCCCTTGTGTCGTACGATCTCTTCTGGCGATCGCGCTGCAGTTGCATCCTATGCAGTACCGGAGCATGGTCTATTGTTGGTGCCAGGATGGAAGGCGCAGTGGTTCTGAGGGCGCGACCCATCAGCAGCTGTGCTGGCGAGAGACCCGTGGCTAGTGGGGCCGATCGATAGGCCAGCAGGGCGAGGTAGAAGTCCGATCCGGCAGCAGTAGCCTTGCAGAGGAGCCGCTTGGCAATGTGAACGCCCTGAGGTGTGGACCCAAAATTGCTCACAGTATTCTAAATGGGGCCTAACTAATGCTTTATAAAGCTTCAGAAGTACATCCCTGCTTTTATATTCCAAGCCTCTTGAGATGAATGACAACATTGCATTTGCTTTCTTAATTACGGACTCAACCTGCAAGTTTACCTTTAGAGAATCCTGGACTAGGACTCCCAAGTCCCTTTGCACTTCAGCATTATGAATTTTGCCTATAAGAACACCTATGGAGGGGTTTCCACCCACCCTGATGTCCTCGCTGGCTTTAAGCCTCTTTATCTTTTGGCTCCTACGTTGTCTATAGGGGAGCACCTCCACGTTGAGGCGTCCTCATGTTCAACTTCCTGTCACAGCAGTAGCCACCTCTCCATTGGAGCTGTGATTGGGTTTCTTATTTCCCTATTCAGCAATCCTTAATTGGATGGTGCCTCCAGGTAGATCGTGACCAATATCCTACTGAGTTCACTTGTGGGACCTGGATGCGGATTTGTGGATTGCAATCGGGATCACGTCTGATCCGAGAAAATTCAGCTGCTCTCTCTGTTCAGATGCTGCTGAACATTCCCAACATTTTCTGTTTTTATTCCAGATTTCCAGAATCTACAGTATTTTGCTTTTGTGTGAGCATTTTAAAGTCAAGGGCCTTGATTTTCAATCTGAGCTCTAAATCCTACATCTGCACAATTTCTGGATCCTGACCATTGGCCTCATCTTTGTAGCTAACACAATATTATCTTCAGCTGTAATTGCACTAATTGGGGTGGCAGCAAGCTTGACGCTCATTACTTCAAGACTTGATTATTCCAACGCATTCCTGACCAATCTTCCATATTCCATCCTGCCTAAACTGGAAGTCATCCAAAACTGCGTTGCCTGTTTCTTAACTCCTTCCACTGGATCACCACTGTGATAACTGACCTCATTCAAGCAATAACTTGATTTAAAAATACTCATCCTCATTTTCAAATCCCCCCATGGTCTCACCTCTGACTATGCCTAGAGAGAGGGACCTTGTTGCTCATGAGTGATGTGTTGGGTGTTCTGGATCATCTCTTCGAGGAAGAGCTGGAAGCACTGTTTAAAAATCTTCCATTTGATCCCGGGATTGCCGGCGATGTGGAGCGGCGGCGGCGGGTTGATGTTCTCCATACTTCAGGATGCCGGAATGCTGATTAGTTGCAGGTGGGTCTCAGAAGTGCTAGTATGCAACCACTCCTTGTACCATGATGTATTGGGTGTTCTGGATCACAAACAGGTCACCAGCACTGGAAGTGGTGCAACTCTATTTTATTATAAGGTTAACTATATTAACATACTTGAACTGTGGGTAAATGCAATACCAGCTTTAACTGTTGACCCTTGCCTAGTCCTAACCAGGTGAGGCACTCAGCACATGGTGAATGTCTGTCTTGCAGGCTGTGAGCTCTGTGCTCCGAGCTGGCTGCTACTAGAATGAGTGGGAACTCTCCTGTCCCCTGTCTTTATAGTGTGTGTTCTCTCACTGGTGATTGGCTGCGATGTTGTGTATGCTGATTGGTCCCACTGCATGTCCATCAGTGTGTGTGTGTGTGTGTCTGCACCATAATATACTGGTGTATATTATGACAATGAGAACAGTGTGAACCAGGTTAATAGACTCAAACAGGTTGATATTAAGAAGGAGGATGTGCTGGAAATTTTAAAAAGCATCAGGATAGATAAGTCCCCTGGGCCTGACGGAATATACCCAAGGTTACTACGGGAAGCGAGGGAGGAGATTGCTGCGCCATTGGCGATGATCTTTGTGTCCTCACTCTCCACTGGAGTAGTACCGGATGATTGGAGGGAGGCGAATGTTCCCCTGTTCAAGAAAAGGAATAGGGAAATCCCTGGGAATTACAGCCCTATCAGTCTTACGTCTGTGGTGAGCAAAATATTGGAAAGGATTCTGAGAGATAGGATTTATGATTATTTAGAAAAACATAGTTTGATTAAAGATAGTCAGCATGGCTTTGTGAGGGGCAGGTCATGCCTCACAAGCCTCATTGAATTCTTTGAGGATGTGACGAGACACATTGATGAAGGTCGGGCAGTGAATGTTGTGTATATGGATTTCAGTAAGGAATTTGATAAGGTTCCTCATGGTAGGCTCATTTAGAAAGTTAGGGGGCATGGGATAGGGGGAAATTTGGCTGTCTGGATACAGAATTGGCTGGCCAAAAGAAGACCGCGAGTGGTAGTAGATGGAAAGTATTCCGCCTGGAGGTCGGTGACCAGTGGTGTCCCGCAAGGATCTGTTCTGGGACCTCCGCTCTTTGTGGTTTTTATAAATGACTTGGATGAGGAAGTGGAAGGGTGGGTTAGTAAGTTTGCCGATGACACGAAGGTTGGGGGAATTGTAGATAGTGTTGAGGGTTGTTGCAGGTTACAACAGGACATTGACAGGATGCAGAGCTGGGCTGAGAAGTGGCAAATGGAATTCAACCTTGATAAATGTGAAGTGATTCATTTTGGACGGTCGAATTTGAATGCTGAATACAGGGTTAAAGGCAGGATTCTTGGAAGTGTGGAGGAACAGAGGGATCTTGGGGTCCATGTATGTAGATCCCTCAAAGTTGCCACCCAGGTTGATAGGGTTGTTAAGAAGGCGTATGGTGTGTTGGCTTTCATTAACAGGGGAATTGAGTTTAAGAACCGTGAGGTTTTGCTGCAGCTTTATAAAACCCTAGTTAGACCACACTTGGAATATTGTGTCCAGTTCTGGTCGCCTCATAATAGAAAGGATGTGGATGCTTTGGAGAGGGTACAGAGGAGATTTACCAGGATGCTGCCTTGACTGGAGGACATGTCTTATGAAGAAAGTTAGGGTTTTTGCACTAGAGTGAAGAAGGCAGAGAGGTGACTTGATAGAGGTGTACAAGGTGATGAGAGGCATGAATAGAGTGGATAGCCAGAGACCTTTCCCCAGGGTGGAAATGGCTGTCACGAACGGCCATAATTTTAAGGTGATTGGAGGAAGGTATAGGGGAGATGTCAGAGGTAGGTTCTTTACACAGAGAGTGGTGGGTGTATGGAATGCACTGCCAGCAGAGGTGGTAGAGACAGAGTCATTAGGGACATTTAAGCGACTCTTAGACAAGCACATGTACAGCAGTAAATTGAAGGGGTGTAGGTTAGGCTGATCTTAGATTAGGATAAATGGTTGGCACAACATTGTGGGCTGAAGGGCCTGTCCTGTGCTGTGTTGTTCTAAGTTCTATGTTCTATATCCTCTAGTGCCCCCTTGATGTCTGCACTCCTCTAATTCTGGCCACTTGAGCATCTCCAATTTTAATCGCTCCACCATTGGTGTCTGCACCTTCAGTTGCCTAGGCCTCAAGCTCCAAAATATCCTACCTACAACCCTCTGTCCCTTTGCCTCACTTTCCTCCTTTAAGACACAATTTTAAATGGGCAGAATTCTCCCATGGCCCCGCCAGTGGGTTTAATGGCAGATGGGGATGGGAGGGGGGGGGGGGGGGGGGGAAGAGGATAGAGGGAAAAAATTCAGCGGGCCTTCAAAAGTTGGTTTTATGCTGATGTGCATTTCCCATGGGATCTTCCACTACCGCCTGCCATGGTGGATCGTGAAATCTGTTGGAGGCTACTTATACGTAGGTGAAGGCCCGACACTCATCTTCCCCCCATGCCTGATTCTCCATGATGCCAACGGGAAAACACGCCATCCAGAACATGCCTGGAACAACCTGACATGCAGGAGTTGGGACTCACTTCAAAAATGCCTGGGGCTATCTCCGGAGTTTGGGATGGAGTCTGCCAGCATTGCTGGACCCCGAAACACCACAGTAGTGGGTGGGGGGAGAATCTCCAGATGGATCTTCCAGATTCAGTGTTTTTGAGGAGGTCCATCTTCCAGCCTCAGAGTACCCCTGAAGATCCACCTTCTTTTTCAGGAGTGTGGTGGTGTGCATCAATGTAAATGCATGTAGGCTAGCTAGACACTAGAGGGAGCACCAGAAACATCACACACACACACTCAACCAATAGATCAGTTAGATAGGACGCGACCAATGGACATTCACGATACGCAAGGAGGTGACACCACCACAGGGGGGCATTACACCAACCCATATATAAAGGACACCACACACATGATCTGCCTCTTTCCAGTGGAGACAGTCAGTGAGTACAGACACAGGGTTGATTCAATATTACACCCACCATGTGGATTGCAGCAACTGGTTAGTCAGTCTGGGTAGCTTTAGTAGGATTAGTAGTGGTGTTGAACCTGAGTAATAGAAGTGTAAATAGTTTAATAAACGTGTTGAAGTTATCTCCACGTCGGAACCTTCCTTTGTCAAGTGCACTACAAGGAAGCCGCTTGTATAACACCTACAACATAACAAATCATGGTACCAGGACTGAACTGTTTCAATCCATATAGCCATACCTCAACGTACAGTGACAACCAGCAACGATACCCAGGCAAGATGTTCGAGATCCGGGTTCCGCAGCAGCTCCAGTGCCACGGCGATCTCCACGAAAACTGGCGGGCATTCCGGCAAAAGTTTGAAATCTTCCTGGTGGCAGCCGAACTAGAAGACCTGGCTGATGCTGAATGGACAGAGCTTCTCCTCACCATAGCCGGTGCCAGAGCAGAAGACATCTTAAAAAAATTCAAGTTCTCCAAAGGGCAAAACAGGAGCGACTTCCAGGCAGTCCTGGATAAATTCGGGAAATACTGTGAGGAAAACACACTCCAACCAGCAAGAAAAGGTAACAGAAACGCCAGTGCTCACCACGAGGCCGAAATCCAGGAGCAGAGAACAATTGTGGTCGGCGGCCATCTTTCTAAAGGGACTGCACTTGCACAGTTGTGCGAGAAGCGCGCAGAACGGGAAAATCACAAAAACGGCCATCAGTAAAGGAACAGCGATCTGCGCATGCACAATCGCTTCCTACGCGCTACGTCACATGTGTCATGATGTCAGAGGCCCCAGACCACGCCCATTTAAAGGGGAAACGTCCCAAATCAAAGAAAAAATGTTTTAAAGCCGTAAAACAACTGACCTTCACCTGGAATGACAGCACAATGCCTCAAATTGAACCAGGAAATGAAATTAACCTCCGAAGAACCCTGCAACAAGCAGTTACCTATGCCCAAACCGATGACTCCGACCTTGAATACTTCGATACCAACCTTTACATTTTCTCTGGATCTTGCGAGCCCAATGCCAGCTCCGACGGAAACAGTGATGATATGGTCCTAGAAGACTACGACTCGGATGAACCTTTCACCTTGGGAGGCTACCACAGTACCAAATCTGAACCGCAACTAGACGTGTTGCACATTGGCGACCCCCGTACTGAATCCGACGCAGATGTGGATTCGTTCTTCGGATTTGAGGATCTTCAGCCCAGCAGATATGACATCCCAACTCGTGAGTGCGGGATGATGCTGCAGCCTGAAACTAAGAGACAGAGAGCGGTACAAGCCCACAGAGAGCGGCCTGCTGCCACACAGAGCATGGTCTACACACCGCTCAGGGTTCCCGACTCTACGAACGAAGACATGCAAGACCCCACACCGCAGTCCTTGCATGAACAAGAAGTGACTCCAGTGTCACAAGTCTCCACAGTGAGCTCGTGGACAGACTCCACGATTGAAGAGACGCAAGACTCCAGAGCGCAGTCCTTGCACGAACAAGAAGTGACTCCAGTGTCACAAGCCTCCACAGCGAGCTCGTGGACAGACTCCACGATAGAAGAAACGCAAGACTTCAGAGCACAGTCCTTGCACACACAAGACGTGACTCCAATGTCACAAGCCTCCGCAGCGAGCTAGTGGGCAGCCTCCACGATAGAAGCAATGCAAGTCTCCGACGGGCAGTCCTTGCAGGAACAAGACCATGAGGGTCTAGCAACCTCCTCTGACCAACTAGCGGCAGACGATGCAAGTCTGCCATGCTCAAGTAAACAGCAAGAAGACTATGACAGTCTACGATGCTCCAATGCACAGCAGGACGACCATGATGGTCTATCATGCTACAGTGAGGAACACAGCGACGATGACAGTCCAAGCCCAAATGAAGGACAACAGCAAGACAATGACAGTCCACCCACGTTGTTTGCGCCACCAGATGAAGACTCTGACAATTTACCCAACCCAAGTGAACAACAAGCAGCTACTGAGGATCTACCCACGGTATGTGAGACGAGTGACGACAGCATCCCACTTTACATGCAAGATGTGCAAAGTGACAGACCTCAGCTAGTGTGTACAGAGGCACTCGACGATCACTGTGAGACCACTGGTGACTCCGGTGACACCATGATCTTCCACCCTCATTCGCTCGAACCTCTCTACAAGTCAATGCATTCCTGCATGTTGCGACTCCAGACGTGCAGCTTCAAGAAATCTCAGCTGACTCCAGTGAACCTGCTAAGACTCCGGATGGGGAGAATCAACAAACCAACACTGACTCAGTTAAAACAGACCAGACTCCAGATGGGGAGCAACCAAACGCCGACTCTGATGCACGTAAGCCGGTCTTTACTCCAGACAGGGAGTGCCGCAACCTCAGTGATGGCACACTCAGGGTGACAGCAGATGCAACAACGACAGGAGATGGATCAGTTAACAATTACACTGGGTCAGTAATAACAAGCAGCAGCTACAGTCCAAGAGGAATACACCAATATTCACCACAGCTATATCCACACATTTTTTCCACACCAGCAGTGCAGCCAATGACAGCTCATGCTGCACAAACCCAGTATTCAGGCATGCAGCAGCCAGCAGCCTATGCAGCATATTCTCAAACAGGCCAGCACTACGGATTGCCCACTAATGGAATCAAGACCGAAGTAGGACTACCGCAAGCGCAATCTGATGCCTTAGTTACAGCCCAGGATTTGCTGCACCCCAGCCTGGCCAGACGGCATATTCCTATCAGATGCAAGGTTCTAGTTTCACACCATCACCAGGTATTTATGCCAGCAGCAATTCTGTTTCCAATTCGACAAGCTCCAATGGTTCTCAGCAGGATCACCCTTTCAGTACAGCATGTGGCCAGAACCAGTATGTACAGTCTTATCCAACTTCAACATATGGCACATCCATGACCTCGAATGATACTGTCGATGGTACCTCTTCAACGTCAACACCTTATCAGCTGAAAGATGCCATCCGACGGCACCATCACAAACATCGAAAAAAGAAAGGGACTCCAAATCAGACAGCGAAGTGATTTGACCACTTCTTGGTTCCTGTGGCACAGGGACGTTGATGGCGTTCATAACCAAGAGAGACATTTGACCATGACGATTGTTGGTTTATGGACTCACACAAATGATTTGGACTTATTGTTTAATCACTGTTTCCATGACTTGTATATACCTTACCTTAGCTACCTGTTCTTTGTTCAATTTTCTTAAAGTGTACAGAGAATATGAACATATAAAAAAAGGGGGATGTGGTGATGTGCATCAATGTAAATACATGTAGGCTAGCTAGACATTAGAGGGAGCACCAGAAACATCATACACACAACACTCAACCAATAGATCAGTTAGATAGGATGCGACTAATGGACATTCACGATACACAAGGAGGTGACACAACCACAGAGGGGCATTACACCAACCCATATATAAAGGACACCACACACATGATCTGCCTCTTTCCAGTGGAAACAGGCAGTGAGTAGAGACACAGGGTTGATTCAATATTACACCCACTACGTGGATTGCAGCAACTGGTGAGTCAGTCTGGGTAGCTATAGTAGGATTAGCAGTCGTGTCGAACCCGAGTAATAGAAGTGTAAATAGTTTAATAAACGTGTTGAAGTTATCTCCACGTCTGAACTTTCCTTTGTCAAGTGCGCCACAAGGAAGCCGTTTATGTTACACCTACAACATAACAAATCAAGGAGGTCCATCTTCTTCAATGATGGGTACTTTTTCAATATGACACCTGAATATAATAGCGATATTCGTGTCATTAAGCCCGCTCCACCATGGAATGCAGTGCATTATTAATCAGGTTGAGGCTGGAAAATATGACATGTTTCCTGTTAGTTTCCACAGCAGGAAACACTCCCTGTTTACACCCCTGCCTTAGTCCCAGATGGGAGAATTCCATCTATTTACCTCCTCAACCAAGGGTTTGGCAATTTGACTGAATGGTTGAGATCTTCGGTGAGTCAGGCCACTTGGGAACCCTTTAAATATAATGGGCGGGATCCGATTCTGGGATCCCTTCCCTTGACGTTTCTGGCAATTTTCACTTGGGCGGGATAAGAGTGTGGGTACCAAGCCCTCGTGCAGCACTCCTGCTCTGCTCCTGCTGGCTCCATTGTGTGGGCAGGCAGTTCAAAGGCCCGTAATTTTAGTGGAGTCAAGTCCGTTCTGCAAGTAGACGTGGTTCACGACCTTGCAGAGGACTCGTGAACCACAGAGAAGCCTCAGTCCCAAAGCATCAAGCAAAAGTAAAGACGTTCAGCATTCTCAATAGCCCTGTTACTGTAGCACAAAGCTGTCACTCATTCACAGCAAATCATATTATCAATGTCAGAGGTTTCAAACCTCTTGTCGGTTTCCTTTTGTTTTTTTAGGTGACTGTTTCTTGCTTGTGTAGAATCATCTGTCGTGCATTATAATGGCACTGATTGTGGATCTGCATGGCGCTGGCAAGGGTGAGTTGTCTGATTCTGTTGGGGCTGCTCAGCATTCTCTAACTTAGCTTTTGTCCTTTGCTACCTGCATTCATTGCTGTTCGAAGGAAACATTCTCAGCTATATGAGATTGCTCCCCAGTTTGTTTGAGTCAGGGACCTCCCCCACCGTCGTTAATTCTACGGGGGGTTTCTCCACTACCACCCCCAGTCTTCCCCCCACCTTGCTCTTTCTTGCCCTTATGGGGTGGAACAATTTAAATTGGCTGATGTGGCGTTCGCATGGGTCCCACCTTAAGGGATTTAAACTGCAAATAGCCGCTGAGGCAGCCTCCAGAATGGGACCCTGCGCCTGGACCGGACCAGGGTCTGGGGCTAGAACTACCCCTGCGCTCCCTTTTTCCTGAGGCTGCTCCCTGGGTAGTCATACGGGTTCTTGTGGTGTGGGTGCGGGCAGGCCCTGGCCCGTTGCCATTGCCACCTGTCCTGAGCCTTGCAAAAGGGCTAAAATTTTACTTATCTCGATGGTTCCCGGGGCAGCTGCTCCTACCGCCGGGGTCTGACTCTCTACTGCGGGAGCCCTCTCCTGCTTGCTAGGGTTTTTACATTCACTCTTGAAATGCCCGGCCTTCCCACACCCGTAGCATACCGGTTTCTTGTCGGAGGTCCGGGAGCCCTCATGCTTCCACTCGCTCTTAGGGGGTGCTGGTGTGATTCCATGCACCTGACCCTTATGGGGCTTTTCCTCTCTCCTCTCCCCGTTGCGATATGCAAGGGTGAGTTTTCTAAGGACCTCTGCCTCATTAAGGTCCGGACTCTGCGGGTCGAACCAGTGTTCGGCCTTTGCCCTAACGTGAGGGAGACAGTTAGCTACGAGGGTCTTCAGCCAGTGGGCTGTTCTCTCATCTAAATTCTGCCTATCCGCGGGAGTCCCACACGCCTCCACATAGACAGTCCACAGCCTGTCTGCGAACATATTTGGTGATTCCCCTAGCTGCTGCTTGGTTTCCCCCCACCCTCATGAAGGGGCTACCCAGATTCAAGCCCATGCCTCCAGAACAGCAGTCCGTGCTGCCACCCATGTGTCAGGTCGTCCCCCATTCCCGGAGGTCACTGCCCTGCATAGTTGGGGATCTAGGGTCATCAGGAGCATCCTTATTTGCTCCCCCTCGTCGCATTCATTAATGCTGGCTGCCTGTTCCACCTCCATAAAATGAAGCGACGGATCCCCTTTTGGAGTTAGCCTGGGAACGTGGGCCACCATCCCCCTGAGCGCGGATGCCCCATGAGGAATGATAATGTCGCCCTCAACCGGTCCCCTATTCGCCAGCCCCGCCGGGGGACCATACCTTCTTTGTCTGACAGGGCACATCTGCCCTACCTGGGGTTCCTGCTCCTCCTCCCCACTGTCCAGCTCTCCTGCCCCGTTGGGTAGCCCCCCTGTCCCCGGGCTAACTACCCATATAGGAGACGCCGCTATCTGGGGATACACCACTGACCCCCCTTGGACCTGCCCCTGACCGGGCGGTCCAAACCCTACCTGCTGACCCGGCCCCATCACCGGCATCCCAGGCAGCGGTCTGTCCCCATCCCATGGGGACCCACATACGAAACCAGGCGGACACGCCGCCAGCTGGGGGTACCCTGCCGACCCCCCTTGGACTTGCCCCTGAACGTGCAGTCCGATCCCCCCCTGCCGACCCGGACACAATCCCGGTGCCTCAGGAGGCGGTCTATTCCCCTTGGCCTTTGGGGAATCATCCGCTGCGAGGAGCACCTTGCCCCTAGGGAACCCCCCTGGACCTACCAGGTGTATCTGTCCCCTGAACTTGGACAAGGTCTCCTCCAACTCCGTTATTCGCGCCTGGCACGGCCCATGGACACAGTCCCCTACTTCCTCGCGAGCCACTCGGTACGCTGCCTGGATGTCCCGGAACTTCCCCTCCAGCTTCCTACACTGCTCTGTACTCCGAGCATAGAGTTCCTGGAGCCTCCGTTCCTTTTCTTTCCCCTCCACTATCTGGCAGTGGAGATAGTCCTTCTCGCACCGCTTAGACTCGCTTTCCTGTTTCATTTCTGCCAATTCCTCCCGCAGTCGTTCCGCTGCGCTAGCCTCCTGCTCTAACTCTTCGATCCTTTGCTCTGTGTTGACTACCTGCTGAGACAGGCAAACCAGCCAAACTGCCTTCTCCAAGTGCCTTTTGTGCGCCTTACTTTCTGTCCATGCAGCCGCTGCCATTACCGGTTGCTCCGCATTGATTAGTTCTGAGACCCAAGGTTTGGTGAGGTTGACCTTTTGCCACAAATACGAGGAGATTCTCTCCTCCATTTTACTTCGTTCCCTCACCCCCTCTGCCAAGTCACATACTCCAAACCACCGGGGTCCTGCCGCGGTCGCCATTGTAGAGGGTGCCGTCTCTGCTACTCCACTACTGGGCCGATATCTGGGGTTTGAGTATCTGTGTGTGTCTCTCTCCAGCTGGCACTGAAACTTCAGAGGCCAGGGGATGTCGCACTGGGACACTTCCACTGAAGAGAGCACTGAATCAAGCCTGCCATTTATTCCTAACCGGCAGCCTGAGGCTTATATCACACAGATCTCCAGACCCCTACCAATACCCAGGTGACTCTCTCTCTTGCCGGTGGTGCAACACCCACCCGGTTCCTACTTCGCTAGAGTAGCTTTCCCAAGAGAGAGAATAGGACACTGCTGTTTATTACCTAACCAGCAGTCTGTCCTGAGTGAATCGCTCAAGATGACCCTTGATTCTTGAACCCGGAATTAAGGTGAGGAATATTTTAACAATGACATGGTCAGAGATCGCTGGTGAAAGATTGAAGAATTTAAACGACTCCAATTATCAGCAAATTAAGGTTTATTGCAAAACCCAGGTCAAAATCATCAACAGAAGAAAATATAATAAAATCTTAAACTCTAACACAAACTAAGTCTATTCAAAAAGTACTATAACGGACACAACGAAAAATCTTATGGTTACACAGTTTTAGCAATAGCACAAGACACAAAACAAGTTCCCTTCCCCAAAGCCTCAACCACTATTAAAGTCAAGGGAGTTTCGCAAGCTGCTGCAGGGTACTTACGGTCACAGGCTGCAGAGGTCAAGTCAAAGGTGCAGAGGTCGAGCCAAGAGCCAAGAGACCCTCAATCGAAACACAGCCCCTTTTATATTGTTTTACCTGGCTTTGTCCTGTGTTCGGCCAGCCCCTTTTGCATTGAATCCATAAGGTTTAAAGTTCCCGCTGGTCCTGCCCCCGTTGAGCCTGTCAGACCTGTCAAGATAGGAGTACCTCCCCTAGGTCCGCCTCCAGTCTGCTTTTTGAGATAACGAGGTTGAGCTCCCTTGTGAAGAAGTTCAAAGTCTTCCATCTGCTCTGGAGATCGCTGCTATGTTGATGGGGTGTTGATTGGATACTGCTCTGGTGGAGGCAAAGTCATTTACATTTGCATGGGGCTATGACCATCCCATTGTCCTGCTTGCAGGCAGGCCCCCTGTGTATTCCCGTGCCCCTTTGTCTGTGTTTTGATCTTATCTCGTTGTCTGGCTCCTTCTTCCTTGTAGCTCCTAGGGGGGGTTTGTAAATACTTATGTCCCTACTCAGCTCAGCGGACTAAGCCTGCTGGGAAAACTGGTTACGTTCTCTTGGCTGAAAAGTCAGTTTACAGTCTCTGAGTTTTATTCTTGGGCAGTTCGAAAAAGGGCCGAATTGCCCGAAAACCTTACAGATGGGAGGGGGTGCTGACGAACCTCTCAGATTGGGCAGCCGGGAAAAGTGCAAATGGACAGATGGGTACTGCACATGTGTGAAATTGAAATCTCTGACATACAGGACAAACAGCATCCCAGTCATGGGACACTTGCCTCAATCACGGGACAATCCCTTAAAATTCGGTCACCCTGTCCAGACAACTATCGCATTCCCTGAGCTTTGTTCAAGGAGGCCTTGAACCTTAATCTTGGCCTACCTTGCAGACAGTGTCCAAGTTTGTTGTGAATGCGTTAGGGATTTTATTGTCAGTCATGAAACATGTCCACTCCATCTGAGCTGGACTCTGATGATGCGTGCTTCAATTCGAGGCATCTCTACTCTTTGAAGAACCTCAGTGTTGGGCACTTTGTCATCCCATTTGTTGCCCATAATGTTCCAAATGCATCTCATGTGAAACCTGCCCGACTGCTTCATATGTCTAATGTAGATAGTCCATGTTTCTCAGGCCTATAGGAGGATAGGTACAACTACAGCTTTGTTCACAGCAAGCTCAGGAGTGGTTTTGCAATGGTGGTTCCTCCACAATATCTTCCATAAACAAGCAAATGCTGAACTTGCTCTGACAATTCTATTTGTCACCTCATTGTCAATGTGGACATTTCTGAAGATTGTTCTCCCAGATAGGAGAAGTTATCAACCACCTTCAGGATTGTATCATTGATAGTTACAGTAGGTGAGGTACAGTCAGATTTTGATGGTGGGTTGGTGGAGTATATCTGTCTTCCTTAAATTGATGGTTAGCCCATTGTTGTAAGCCACTTTTAAAAAACAGTCCACAATCCTTTGCAGACCATGCTCTGATTGTGACATGGGGGCATATCTCATATCATCATTTCTGATTCCTTGGTTGTGGGTTTCAGTTGACTCAGGTTGAAGAGAATGTCATCTCTTCTGAATTGGATGTATATTCCATCAACATCTGTATCAAATGCCTGAGAAAGCATGGCAGTACAGGGGCCATGATATACTGCTGTTTCACACCACTTGCTATGTCAAAGGGGTGGGTATATTAACCACAGTCAGTGACTCAGTCTGTTACTCCCTCTGTTGTATCAGACAGCTAAACCAAGACATCGTGGGCAGCACGGTAGCGTTGTGGATAGCATAATTGCTTCACAGCTCCAGGGTCCCAGGTTCGATTCCGGCTTGGGTCACTGTCTGTGCGGAGTCTGCATATCCTCCCCGTGTGTGCGTGGGTTTCCTCCGGGTGCTCCGGTTTCCTCCCACAGTCCAAAGATGTGCAGGTTAGGTGGATTGGCCATGATAAATTGCCCTTAGTGTCCAAAATTGCCCTTAGTGTTGGGTAGTGTTGGGGATAGGGTGGAGGTGTTGACCTTGGGTAGGGTGCTCTTTCCAAGAGCCGGTGCAGACTCGATGGGCCGAATGGCCTCCTTCTGCACTGTAAATTCTATGATTCTATGATTCTATGATTCTATGATCTGAGATTGGCTAAGACTTTCCACCAGGCCTAGCTGTACTAAAGGCCAGCACTCCAAGCACTAGGTGCATTCCAATCGCTCAAGTGTGCATTTCACTGCACTTAACTCTTTTTGATGTGGTCAATGTTTGTAAACATTGGGGTTTCACCACTTAGGCCATTAAACTGTAAAGGACGAATGAATCAAAACTGTAGATGGTTTATAGAAGCTGTCAATCAAAGACCACTACTAAAAAGTTATGAATGGCTTGCAGCTAATGGATCTGTGGGAACCAGGCAGCAGGTCACAGCTGCTCTCCTTCCAGGAATGGACACATGGAGCTGCAAGGTAAGTATTGTAGCTGTGATTCTTCTCACTGCCCTGTCTGGACTGCTCTCTAGCTTCCAGAAAGGGGTCTCATTTCTGGGGAGGGGAGGGGTGGTGCGTGGAGAGGGTCTGGTGGGGGGGGGGGTCTCTTTAGGCAGAGGTTCCCTGTGGCAGGGTTTCATTATTACAGGGGTCCCTGTGACCTGTCTCCTATTACAGGGGTCCCTGTGGGAGAACCCTTTGGTCAGTGGGGTCCGCATGGGGGGGTCTCCCTATTACAGTGGTCCAGGTGGGGGCCCACCCTATCACAAAGAAACTTGGGGAGGGTCTCCCAATTAGAGGGGTTCCTGTGAGGGTGGGTCTCCCTATTCCAGGGGTCCCAGGGGGACAGGTGGCTCACCCCCATACTTTGGGATGGACACCCAGGCAATCCTGGATTGGAGGACTGCTGTGCGGTATGGGGGTGGGGAATGGTTCGGGGCCAATTTGCGGCACCGAGGGGGGGTTGCTGGATGACCACAGGACTTCGCTATCAGGTCACCATCTCAAGATGGTGGCCTGACAGTAGGGTTTCCTGGCAATTCCTTGCCATATTTGCATGGCAAGGAATACGGAATTGCATCCCCCTTTCAGGCCCAATGGGACCCTAAAACTGGTGCAATTCAACTCCGGCGGGATAACTTAGGGCAGTATGCCCCGTAGCATGACGGCAAAATTGTGTTCATCGATCGGGCAAAGAATGGGCTCCGACTCCGAAATCGGGGCCGGCGCCGGTTTGATGCCAATCCGCCATATCCGTGCCCCCCGAAATGACGTCACTATGCGCGCAGTCGCAATTGCGTTGGTGCCTCGTTGGCCGGCCCATCCACGATGCTCCGCCCCTGATGGGCTGGTTTCGCGACAGCACGGGGCACGTGTGGTCCCAGCGTTCGTGAACCCGGCGTGCCGGTTGCGGATTCTGTCCAGCGGCGCCACATTCGACCGGGATCCGTGCCATTGGCTGGGGGGGCTTCTGCGATGGCTGGGGGGACTGGTGGGGGTGGCCAGGAGGTGGGCAGGGGGTGACTAGGGGGTGGGCTGTGGAGTCACGGATTGCGGGTTGGATCTGCGCACAGATCATGACCTGCATCAGCTGTGACCTGCTGCCTGGTTCCCACAGATCCATTAGCTGCAAGCCATTCATGTTGTACAGCACGACCGCTGCAGGTCATCAGCCGTGCGCATGTGCGGCCCGGGACCCGGCCATTCTACAGTCGCTTTTGGCGTGAGAGGCGGGAGTATCAGTCAGCGCTGGTGCTAGCCCCTCACCGGTGCCGGAATCGGTGAGGGTTTGCACGCTGATTTTTTGGTTGTTAAAGACCACATATGTTCCACTGGCACCGGCACTTAGCCGCTGAAATGGAGAATTAAGCCCATAGTTTCCCAAAAGGAGGATCCAACCTAACATATTTTTTCAATGCCTCTGCTACTTCCTCATTATCTATGAAAATTTTTCCTGTCTCTGCTTCTCAGGAGTCAGTGTTGATCATAGCTACTCTCTTCCTCTTTATATATTATAGAAGCTCTTACAATCTGGTTTCATATTCCTGGCTATTTAACTCCTATTTCCTATTTTTTCCCTTTGGTTGGTTTCTAAAACCCTCCCAATCCTCAGACCTGCTACTGTTTTTTTGCAACATTGTAAGCCTCTTCTTTTAATCTAATACTATCCTTAACTCTTCTATCCTTAACGGGCAGCATGGTAGCATTGTGGTTAGCACAATTGCTTCACAGCTCCAGGGTCCCAGGTTTGATTCCGGTTTGGGTCACTGTCTGTGCGGAGTCTGCACATCCTCCCCGTGTGTGCGTGGGTTTCCTCCGGGTGCTCCGGTTTCCTCCCACAGTCCAAAGATGTGCAGGTTAGGTGGATTGGTCGTGATAAATTGCCCTTAGTGTCCAAAATTTCCCTTAGTGTTGGGTGAGGTTACTGGGTTATGGGGGTAGGGTGGAGGTGTGGGCTTGGGTAGGGTGCTCTTTCCAAGAGCCGGTGCAGACTCGATGGGCCGAATGGCCTCCTTCTGCACTGTAAATTCTATGATAATCTATGATAATCTCTGAATGAGCCACAAATGGGCCTTCCTTACTGAGGTTTGTACTTCAATGGTACGTATTTTTGTTGAAGATTTTGAATTGTTTCTTTGATTGTTTCCCACTGTTCATTTACCTCCCTACCTATTAGTCTATTTGCTCAATTTATCTTAGCCAGTTTTTCCCTCCTTCCTGTGTAATAGGCTTTGTTTAAGTTTAAGGTTATTGTTTGCGATTGGACCACGTCGCTGGAGTAAGTAAACTTCTTGGCATTTGCAGTTAGACACTGTCAAACCTTGCATGACTTGACTTTGGAAACAATTCTTACTTTTGATTGCTGGTCCACTTAGTTGACCCCTTGGAGTGGGAGCATGATGATTGTTGCAACTTCTATTTGAAAAGAAGAAAAACCTATCTGATGATTCTTAAAAATTGCTCTATGACTGTGTTTATCTATCCGCATGAATCTTCATTACACTCGTGCCTTGGCATCAGCATGATTGACATCTGATTGTTATTAATGTAACCTTCAACAATTGTTACATTGTCTACCTAACAAGGAAGCAGAATATTGTGATGGGGACCCCATGGCAATACTGTTGTGTTTATTTTAACATTATAGTTTTCCAGTGTCTTTTCTTGTATTTAGTGTAAACTCTTGTCATCCTGAAAAGTGAAAGGTTGAAGCGCCTATATAGTCCGGACCCACATTTGGATGTGGATTATCCAAACAACAACATGCAATTGTCAAAGGAATGTGATGGAATAAAAGTTACTTTGTCGATCCAACAATGTGCTCACAAATTGACAGATTGAATTAAAAGTATTGGAATTATCCATTGTCCAAGATAATATTGACAAAAATTAAGTAATTATGATTATAGAACCTCATAAAAAGTGTGAAATTGTCCTGTGCAACCTTTGCACACAAACATATTAACAAATTTGGGGAAAATGTCTCTGAAAGTGGTAATTCTTCAAAAGAAAGATGGCTGACTATTTCTTTTAAATGTCATCCAGATGAATTCGTGGTATAGAAAGAACAAAGAACAATACAACACAGGAACAGGCCCTTCAGCCCTCCAAGCCTGTACCGGTCATGATACCAACCTTGACCAAAACCCTCAGGACTTCCTTGTGCCGTACCCCTCTATAAAAGAACAAAGAACAATACAGCACAAAAACAGGCCATTCGGCCCTGCAAAACCAATGCAATAAATCCCTGAAAGCATAATTTCACTTTATTATTGTTAACCCTTAGAGTATTTGAAGAACTAAGACCTGAATCCTCTGGACATGTAATAGGTCCGATGACCTCGGGTGGTAATTTCTAGTTCCGGCCGGGCAGGATCGGAAAATCCCACCCTAAGGTTTTAGAAGGAGATTTGTTAATCCTATAAATGGACTAAACAAATACGCTATCATTTTGAATAAAATAGCAGACAGAAATGCTCTGTGCATGTATTAAAGGAATGATTCAATGATCCCAGCAAACATTGAATCAGATTAACTTAGAATCCGTGATCCATCAAGTAATTAGAGTCAGAAGCTAGTCACACCAAATTCAGAGGCACAGCTTAGTAAAATAATTAGTCAGAAATTAGTGATGACGTTTTAAATCATCAAGGCATTGGCACATACTCCATGGAGAAACTGACTGAAAATAATCAGGATAGAATTAAACCAATTGGTAATGGTTAAGGGGAGTAAAATTTAAATTCTGGGAGACAAAGGTAGGGTCGGGCGAAATGATAGTAAGAGCTATCTACAAGATTGATACAGGTAAAGTCCATGCATGATTTACTGTTTGAAAAGTATGCGGTTATAACATTCCAATAATTTAGAATTAGCAGCACTCCTGGAAAAGAATACGGAATTCTATTGTACGAGGTGATCTGCAAGTCGCTACGAAGGGATCACATTTTACTGGCCAAATCTTTACCAAATTACAATGGATAATTGGTATTTCATACAAATTCCACGGCCTAAATCTTTCGGGAATCATCGTGGGTGGGACGGTAAATATAATAATAATAATAATAATCACTTATTGTCACAAGTAGGCTTCAATGAAGTTACTGTGAAAAGCCCCTAGTCGCCACATTCCAGCACCTGTTCGGGGAGGCTGGTACGGGAATTGAACCTGTGCTGCTGGCTGTGTTCTGCATTACAAGCCAGCGATTTAGCCCACTGTGCTAAACCAGCCCCCCGTAAAGTCAAAGATCTGTTGACCTCGGGCAGGAATTTCCAGTCCCAGGCAGGAAGGACCAGAAACTCTCGCCCCATATTTCTCATGACCATTGTTATCTGGGGTTGCAGACAGAGGAAACCAAATGCTGAAGGTTATGTTCAACACGTTCTGTGCAGATCACCTTGCTGATGGGCTGGAGAATGGTAAATAACAGCAATGTTTTTTGGGATGAGGGAATAAGATCTTGCCCTGTGCTACAGACAGAAACTCGTACTGCCTATAATTGGTATGTTTTATATGGAAAGAGATAGCCTTGGTTTATGGATTTAAATTAAACAATTCAGCAGCAAGCTTTTGTGCATTTAAAATAAAAAAGGTTATTTATACTCACACACTTAAACCAAATTAATGCTCAGTCCCAGGCATGCACAGATATACACAAAGATGAGATATAGATAAAGATCGTGCACCTTTACAGATTACAGTTAATTCAGTCTCTGATTTGCGATTTACAGTCTCCCACATGGTAGGCCTATGGTTTCCTGTGTTGATTTTAAATTAAGTTTGCAGGCCTCAGAGGTTCAAATAAACAAAGAGTTTTATTCAGGAGATGTTAGCACTTCAGGCTATGTTACACTGGCAGTTGTCCCACACAAATGACCGGTGACATCATCCAATGACATCACACGATCAATCTCTTAAAGAGCTCCTTTTCCACTGCGAGGCTGCTAGTGAGGAAACCCTAGAAATACCATAAATGCACCACATTTCCTCCCCCTTTAAACCAAAGATCCCTGACACAATAAAGAGTATGACATTAACAATCAATCAACAACTTGCTGTGGAGGCCTTCGTTCTCTCTGTGGTTGTTGGCGAACCTCACATGGCTACCTTTTAGTGCTTGCTGCAAACTCTGGTGTCTTTGGTTTGGTTTCGACATCATCCCTGGTCGTCTTAATCAAACTCGATGTAATGTTCTGAGGTTAACACGGTGTCTGGTTCTCAAATGAGATACTGCTTTCCCCAATTGGGTCGATTCGCATCAGGTTCTCTGGAAGGTCCATGTCATCTCCTGGCACATTTTGATTTGGATTCTGTTCGTTCTATCACTGGCAGATTGCTTCTTGTCACCAAAGGTTGATCCACATGTCTCCTCCATATTATATCGTCTCACATTTGTACAGTGTCGGAGACTGGTCCTGACTGTGATAAATTGGTGGCAGTATCCAGTTTTCACTTGTGGTATAGTTCCTTGCCAGAACTTCTTGACCCTGGTGAAAAATACAACGTTTTGCCTTGTTCTCCTGCCGTATGATCTGATCCTGCAGCTTTTTCTCAACAATTTAGTTTGTCTTGGATGGTTTTAGCAAATCAAATGCTGTGCATGGTTGACATCTAACCATTAGTAATGCTGGAGAAACGTGGATGTTGAGTGCGCAGTATTCCTTTATGTGAGCAGGAATTGGCTCAAGCATTTAAACAATTAACCTTGTTCTCCAGTTACCTTCAACAAATTTGTACACAAGTTCTGCCAAGCCATTTGTGGCAGGATGATAATAATCTTCGTTAGTGTCACAAGTAGGCTTACAATAACACTGCAATGAAGTTACTGTGAAAATCCCCTAGTCGCCACACTCCGGCGCCTGTTCAGGTACTCTGAGGGCAAATTCAGAATATCGAAATCACCTAACAGCACATCTTTCGGGACTTGTGGGAGGGAACCTGAGCAGCCCGAGGAAACCCACACAGGCACGGGGAGAACGTGCAAACTCTGCACAGACAGTGATTCCATGCTGGGAATCGAACCCGGGTCCCTGGCGCTGTGGAGCAACAGTGATAACCACTGTGCTATCATGCCACCCTGATAAGGAGCAGATCAGATGCGTGAATTCCGTTCTCCCTCAAGTGGTGTATAAGCTCTTGCAAAATGAACTGCGGCCTATTTTCGCTCAAGAGATGTTCAGGGTAAACTAATCTGCTGAAGGTTTCACCCAATTGTTTTCTCCATTGACGTTTGGTTCATAATGGCAACTTCAGGCCATTTTGAGTGCATCCAACTAGAATGAGAAACATACACCCTTCAAAAGGTGTGGCATCATCAACTTGTACTCATTGCCAGGCCTCTGGTGGCCATTCCAATGGGTGTAATGGGTCTAATGGTGGCACATTCCGCACTTTTGCGCAAGACGAACACATTCCCGCCTTCTTCTTGATTTCGGCATCTAGCTCCGGCCACCAAAACTAGCTTCTGGCTATCTCCTTCATCCTTAAAATACCACAGTGGCCTTTGGGTAATTGATTTCGTACATATTTTCTTCGTAGTGGTGGAATGATGACTCTCATTCCCAGAGGACACAATGGTGCGATTCTCCCAAAAAATTTCAAAATTAATTTGTGGCGGGTTTTTCAGGGAGTTTATTGGCGGAGTTCCCCACCGCTATTCAATAACACTTAGTCACTTTTTTGTACCCCGGACAACTGAATGTAATGTGGCCTAGACTGGGTGCTGGTCCCCTCCCCACTGCATTCACTCACCCTCCGGCCATGGTAATGTCCCCAGTGCTGGGGCCCAGTCACTGTGTGTTTGGATGTTGGCTGCTGCGTGTGTGGTGTTGCCTCCTGCTGTGTTCAAGCACAGTGTCCAAGCATACGGTCTGATTGGGATACTGGGCAATAACCCCACATGCTACATGGCACGTCTACCCATGGGGATTCACTTGGTATTTGTGAAATGCTCACTTCACTACAATTGCCAATTCCCAATTAGCAACAGCCTTTAGCCACGCAGCCAGTGGTCAGTGGGAGTTATGGGTGGTGAGTGAGGCTGGCAGGTTGGTGCTGGGGTTACCCCCAGAATGGGACTACATGAGGCTGGCCCCCCCGGTGGCTCCCTCATCCCCATCCGAGCACCAAGCCAGCAACCCCAGTGCGTCCCACTTCTTTGCCTGTGAGCGGAGGTGGCTATTCACCTGCTCGGATCCCCGCAGCAGCCCTTCCACAAGCTTCAAGTTTTTAAAAAGCAGTACAATTTGGCGCCCACGTGACCACTTGCTGGGGAGGCTGTTAGATCATGGGTGGCAGTTAGATAGGGGGTCGCTCCGGTCAATTGTATGGAGGTTGTGCTGAAGTGGTGATTATTGGTTTCTTTCCACACTACGCCGAGATCCTAATTTCGCCAATGGGAGCAGGTTGGTTAGATCGCAAACATATCAGTGCCCGGCGTGGTTCTCTAATTTGGCCTCTCCTTCGATTTAATGGCCTTGTCGCACTCTCGCGTAATCGCAACGTGGTCATTAAATTACACCCTAAGAGTGGACTAGCTTGGAGAGAAATTCTCTAGGGCCTGAAAAAGTGGCTAAGGGTGGGATTCTCTGGTCACGTCCGCCGGACGGCCGGAGAATCCCACTTGAGGTCAATGGACTTCTCCATTGTCTGCGTCTCGCACATGGAGACCTTGCGGTGTGGAGGGGGGGGGGAAAGAATCCAGCCCTAAGTGTCAGTAGATAGCATTGGGGAATTCGCCGACAGAGAAGGGGACAAACCCCTGATCAAACCCGCCTGAAATGACACTTAGAATAGGACCTATCGGTCACGTTGTGCCCAAAAGGCAGCGCGGCCAGTAGAGGCCGGGACGTCCCTCTTTCAGGATCTACCCTGCTAACATGATCTCGTGAGGCATTGCGATCTGAATCTTGCCCATTGTGGGTGTGATAACTACTTTGCAAATCTGCATTTTAGAGTGAGACAAGTAGTCTCCTATTTTCTATGTTTTGCTGTTTCTATGACATACAATGGTAATTAAAGTAGACTAGGGTGGGAGTTTAGCTTAACATGTCTCACTGGAAAATGACAGGATCAGGGCAGCAACCTGACTTTGTTTTCCATGGACTTAAATGCAAGTAATATTGAACAGTGTGTAAATTGTCAGTTTCCCATTGGATGGATTAATTTAAAATGACCCTCTGGATTAGATTGGATTGGTTAATTGTCACGTGTACCGAGGTAGTGAAAAGTATTGTTCTGCGTACAGATCATACCGTACATGAAAAGAAAATACATAATAGGGCAAACATAAAATACACAATGTAAATACATAGACACAGGCATCGGGCGAAGCATACAGGAGTGAAGTACAATCAGTAGAGAAAATGTGTGAAGAGATCAGGTCAGTCCATAAGTCCATCAGACCATAAGAGGGTCGTTTAGGAGTCTGGTAACAGCGGGGAAGAAGTTGTTTTTTAATCTGTTAGCGCGTGTTCTCAGACTTTTGTATCTCCTGCCCGATGAAAGAAGTTGGAAGAGTGAGGAAGCCGGTTGGGAGGGGTGTTTGATTATGCTGCCCGCTTTCCCCAGGCAGCATGAGGTGTAGACGGAGTCAATGGGTGGGAAGAAGGTTTGTGTGAAGGACTGGGTGGTGTTCACGACTCCGATTCTTTCGGTCTTGGGCCGAGCAGTTGCCATACCAGGCTGTGATGCAGCCAGATGGTGCAACTGCAACTGTATAAGTTGGCAAGAGTCAATGTGGACATGCCAAATTTCCTTAGTTTCCTGAGGAAGTATAGGCGCTGTTGTGCTTTCTGGCTCATAGCATCGAGGTGGGTGGACCAGCACACATTTTTGGTGATGTGCACACCTAGGGATTTGAAGCTGCCAACCATTTCCACCTCTACCCCGTTGACGCAGATAATAGTTTGCTTCCTGAAGTTAATGGCCAGGGGCGGGATTCTCCGACCCCCCCGCCGGGTCGGAGAATCGCCGGGGGGCGGCGTGAATCCCACCCCCACTGGCTGCCGAATTCCCTGGCCCCGGAGATTCGGCGGGGGCAGTAATCACGCCGCGCCGGTCGGCGGGCCCCTCCCAGCGATTCACCGCTGCTGTAATGCCGGTCCCGCCGGCGTGAATTCAGCCACCTCCCTTACCGGCGGGACCAGGCGGTGCGAGTAGGCTCCAGGGTCCTGGGGGGGGGTCGCGGGGCGGTCTGGCCCCGGGGGGTGCCCCCACGGTGGCCTGGCCTGCGATCGGGGCCCACCGACCCGCGGGCGGGCCTGTGCCGTGGGGGCACTCTTTTACTACGCGTCGGCCATGTAGTTCTCCACGATGGCCGACGCGTAGGTGACCCCCCCTGCGCATGCGCAGGGATGATGTCAGCAGCCGCTGACGCTCCCGCGCATGCGCCGACTTCTGCCGGCCGGCGGAATCCCTTCGGCCCCGGCTGGCGTGGCGCCAAAGGTCTTCCACGCCAGCCGGCGGGACGGCAACCACTCCGACGTGGGCCTAGCCCCTAAAGATGAGTGCTTGGCCCCTAACGTTGCGGAGAAATCCACACCTTTGGGCCGGCCCGACGCCGGAGTGGTTCACGCCACTCCATCCCGCCGGGAACCCCCGCCCTGCCGGGTAGTGGAGAATCCCACCCCAGCTCTTTATTGTGGCATTGAGGAAGAGATTGTTGTGGTTACACCACTCCACGAGGTTCTCTATCTCCCTCCTGTAGTCTGACTCATCGTTGTTTGGGATCTGACCCACTACAGCTGTGACGTCAGCAAACATGTAGATGGAGTTGGAACCACATTTTGCCACGCAGTCGTGTGTGTATCGGGAGTATAGTAGGGGCTAAGTACGCAGCCTTGCGGGGCCCTGGTAAGCTGGTGCAGTACTCTAATTTCCAGATCAGAAATTTATGGATTTAAGTCCTAATTGAGTATAACGTCTAGGCTCACTCCAGCGTACTACAGTGGGAGTGGTTCACCGTTCTGTCTTTTGGATGAAGCATTAAATAGAGGCTTTGGGATGTAAAAGATCCGATGACACTATTCCACGGAAGGGCAGTGGAATCCTCCCTTGTGTCCAAACCAATATTTATCCCTCAACCAGCATCACTAAAACAGATTATCTGGTTGTGATTAAAGAACGATACAGTAGAGGAGGATGATCCCACTGGTGGGAACGGCCAGAAAATTTCCTCCAGGGTCTTTCATATTCCCCTGGAGGATGAGTGACTGTTCTGCTTCATCCCATTTGGTGGAATGCAAGGTTGTATATTGTAACGGACTGGCAGTCCTTCAGTGTTGTAAGGGGACTTCAGAGTATCTTTAAAATACAGCCAGAAAAAGAAAAGTTAGAAATTGTATCCTGTTTTAAAGTAAACGTACATCCTCGAAACATGGTTTACCACCCAAGCAGGAAGGGAAAATTATCCTCTTATAGTCAGCAATATTCCTGAATTCTGGCTACCTCACCATCACTGAAATGTAGGCACAGCTTCTTTTCCCCAGTATTTATGAGGAAAGGTAACATGTTCTGGAAGACCTGAGCTACACCAAATGCTTTTTAGTCTTTTCGCTCACTAAGAAATCAATCTTTTATGCGGAATCTTGTGTTCTATCTTGAAGTTTTTCCCTAAAGTCTTTTCCCTCAATGAATCATCTGTGATTCAACAAACAGACGGCAAAATATTTTGTCACTGATGTTGCTGGCCCATCCACTCTGGCATGGAAAGATTAGTCTATATTTACATTCACAATCTAGTGACAGCTGTACAAAGTGGTGAAGTTGGACTGTCTTGGTTCTGGGAAACCTGATAAAATGCCAAAAAGTATCACACGCTGATAAGTAACAGAGTGTTTTTTTTTATAGGGAGAGCTTTGATAATACATACTTTTGCTCTTTGATTTTGTTTTGCTTTTGTTTAGTGTCTCTTGAATTGGACGCACTTACCTTTGGAATTCCCAGCTTTAAGGAGGTTAATAGAATTTCTACAATGCAGAAGGAGGTCATTTGGCCCATCGAGACTGCACTGGCCCTCTGAAAGAGCACCCTACCCCACTCCCCCCCCCCCCCCCCCCCCGCCATAACCCCATAACCCCACCTAACCTACACATCTTTTAAAAAATAAATTTTAAGCGCCCAATTCTTTTTTTTCCAAATTAAGGGGCAATTTAGCGTGGCCAATCCACCTACCCTGCACATCTTTTGGTTGTGGGGGTGAGACCCACACAGACACGGGGAGAATGTGCAAACTCCACACAGACAGTGATCCAGGGCCAGAATCGAACCCGGGTCCTCGGTGCCATGAGGCAGCAGTGCTAACCACTGTGCCACCGTGCCTACCTTCAACCTGCACATTTTTTGAAGCTATGGGGCAATTTAGCATGGCCAGTTCACCTAACCTGCACATCCTTGAACTGTGAGCAGAACTCAGAGAACCCGGAGGAAACCCACGCAGACATGGGGAGAACATGCAAACTCCACACAGTCACCCGAGGTCGGAATCGAACCCAGATCCCTGGCACTCTGAGGCATCCGTGCTAACCACTGTGCCACCATGCTGCCCTCAATCATGTTAATGATTCCTGCAGGTTGGCAAAGAGGTGACAAAGGGTCACCTGTCTTTTTCTTCCGATTGACATCAACAGAAAGAAACATTGATAAACTAAAATTGCTGGTGAGACAGCTCTATTCTCATCTTGTTAAAATAGATCCTGCTGTGATGTAATTCATTTCAATGAATTGTATAGCGAATGGGAAATCTGCTATGCCAGATCACTATTCAGGCAGTGATGTGGGAAGGTTATCCTGGTGTGTCCTGGAACAATGGTGTCACAAACATTGCACCAAACTTGCTTTTGGGTGTTACGCAAGGCTTAATGTTTCTGGAAATTTTCATGCAAACTTAAAAAGCAACTGACAGCTGGGGAAATAAAAAGAGAAAACACAGGAATTACTCAGCTGGTTGGGCAGAATCACTGGAGAGAAAAAGAGAGGGGAGGAATTCTCTACCCCTGTTTTTGGTGGGCGGGAAAGCCGGTGGGAACAGAGAATCCAACGGGATTCCGACATTCCGAAGATGACTTTGGCTATGGAGGGAAAAAGTAAGGGGACTCAACAGAGAGCGTGGGATGCAGAGATGCAATAGAACTTGGGGGGAAGAGTGTGGGGGGAAGAGTGTGGAGGGAAGGAAGGGGAGAGAAAGGAGTAGGAAAATAAAGGGGATCAAGAGGAAGGGGGCCAACTGGAGGGGACAGCAACAGGGAGAACCAAGGCAGGGAAAGTGGGGTGGGAGGGAGTCAATGGGGAGAACTTCCTCTCCATTATCTCTGGATATCTCAGCTGGAGTGAGGAATGGCTGTGCATTCTTCCATTCAATTGAGTCAGGTTTCCCTCTCAGTGGGATATGAAACGGGTGAATTTCATGTCTGAAACATTGCTTTCAGCAACACTATGGAGGCAGAGCATTGCTTTCCTGAGATGTGCTCTGTCGCCTTCCAGTTTTAGTGCCATCCGAGTGCACAGCATCTTGAGAAGGATGTGCTGGAAGTATGTAAAGGAACCTTATCCTGATGTCACAAGCACAATCAGTTAATACACCCAGGATAATTAATTTACAGCAGGCAAGATCAGGCCACAAGTAAACCACTCTGAAAACAGTATGTGCTCGGCTCCACAATGCACCCTGCACTAACGCTATGGGCCAGACACTCAAATGGCAGTTAAGATCATTTTGAAGATATTCTGTCACTGCAAAGTGTCTGGAAATGGTTTGGAGTGTTTTTGGATATGTTTTGGTGGTTTCCTGGATTTGCCAGAGAGTGTTGCTGCACCCTCAGAAGGAAAGCAGAAGGACAGGTGACCTGTCCACACAAAGGCTGCAACTGGTTTGGAGGCTGCAGTGACAATGCCTTTGTGTCTGCAACAGAACAGGGAGATTGAACAAGGGCGGTGGAGGGAACAAACTAGGCATGATTTTTTTTCTTTGCAAATGTATATATTATATGAAAGAACATTATAAACATTTCAAAACGGCCATCACAGAAAGTTTTCTACTCAGACCATGTTGCACTGAGGTGTTTCAATACAATCAAAAGGTAATTTCACGGGCGACACAATGGCTCAGTGGTTAGCACTGCTGCCTCACGGTGCCGAGGACTCGGGTTCAATCCTGGCCCTGGGTCACTGTCTGTGTGGAGTTTGCACATTCTCCCATGTCTGCTTGGGTCTTGCCCCCACAACCCAAAGCAGTGCAGGTTAGGTGGATTGGCCAGGGTAGGTGGATTACCCCTTAATTGGGAAAAGAAAAATGAACTGGTTCAAATGAATTTAAAGAAAAAGGTCATTACAAACATTTCAAAATGCTCATTACAAATGGTGCAATGGTATTTAAGTTATTTAAACGATCAAGCTCCATTCTGAGGTGCTTCAATAAAATTGTGATGCATGTAATATTCACTGTACACATTCAATGTGAGTATTACAGCCTGAGGGGACTCTATACAATTCCCAGCCTCTCAGTTCATTCTGGCTGACAGGTCTTAGACAGTGACCTCCTCCTATCGATATTCTGTGGCAGCTGTCCCAAGCTTTAGTGCATCCCTCAGCATGAAGTCCTGGAATGTGCCAGTCTGCAACACTTGGTTGGGTACAACTCTGCACTGGAAGACCTACGGATTTCGGGCAGGGCAAAGAAACCCTGCAACTTTAGCAAGGTGCAACTGACAGTATCAGGAGCCAGCCTGGCAGACCAGCACTTGACATCTCAGTGTGCATACCCATCAACTGTTTGCTGTATGCATCACCATCATAGTCTTCATCTGAGTCCTCTGCTTCAGAACTCATTTGTGACCCTGCCCTCTAATGATTTAGCAAAAAAAAAACCTTTCCCCCTGGCCTGGTCTGCAGCTCACTCATGCCTGAATAACTCACCATGCATTCACCCTAATTCAATGCTAGCAACTAATGCATGTGCAGTGTGACGATGACGTCAGATTTATTGATGGAGCCTCTTCATTAGTGCTGTGCTCTTGCTTTTTCTCTTTCTGGGCTGCGGTGGCTGGGCAGGTGACATTTCTTGGGTGTTTAGAAGCAGGAAACTTGAGGGAATGTTGGTTTGATGGCAAGGTGATGGGCTGGGAAACAAGCGGTCCATGGTGGCACCAACAGCATTTTACCCATCTTGCCAGATAGCAGAATGGCGATGAGCCCAGTGTTGAGAAGGGGTATAAGGCAGGCAGGTACAAACGAGGAGCAAGAGTAGGCCAATCAGCCCCTCGAGCCTGCTCCATCATGCAATAAAGTGATGGCTAATCTGATTGTAACCACAACTTCACATTCCTGTTTATCCCAAAGATCTTTCTCCCCATCGCTTATCAAGAATCAACCTAAATTTGCCTTAATTTTTTTTATTTTTAAATAGCAACCTTTAGTCTTAGATTCTCCCCTATGATCATCCTTAAAGTTATTAGCAACACTGAAAGGTACCAGGTGGGATTCTCCGTCCAGCAATGCCGGAATCGTGAATCGCAATCAGGTGGAAAATCGCGTCAGTCGAAAATCGTGGTTGGTGCCAGGCACCCTGCCCCCAGGCATGTAGGCACAACCAGTGCACCCCACAAAGTACCAACAGCACACCGCAGCTACGTCCCAACGGGTGCCCACTCCTGTGGCCGAACCCACATCCATGGGCCCTGTCCATACCATGCAACCAAGCGACGTGATGGAGAACATTTTCCAAGGGTGGCAGTATAAGGTGGCAGTATACAGCATACTAATCACAAGAGCCACAGAAAAATAACACCTAGCAAATATAGAGGAAGTTTGGAGACATATGTCTGATGTAGGTGTCCTCCTCAATCAAGAGAAATGTGTGTTCCAGGCAGGCGCATTGATCTACCAAGAGTGCCAAATCGATAAAAAAGGCCTACACCCCATGGAGAATAAGGTTAAGGCCACCAGAGAGGCACTGATCCTACAAAATACGACAGAATTGAAATCTTTCCTTGGCCTCACAAACTACTGTCAGAAATTTAACCCAAACCTGGCCGCTTTATTATCACGTGTAATACGTCCACAGAGGCAGAAGTCCCTTCACCAGAATTGCTTTTGTTATATTTTAAATAATAATTTATCTAAAATATATATATTACTCTTGAATCCACCAGGCCACCAGGATGATAAAATGACCAATAGTCTTCTTGTTGAAAGATTAACTATTTAATGAGTAACAAAATAATAAACTGTGAGTCCTTTTACTCAACACTAAACTAACAACAAAGAAATAAAGAACAATACAGATAATTATATAACTATACACTATTATAACAAACTAGCTCTAACTTCTCTCACCCTAGCTATTCTATGTCTTGCTTGTTCACTGTTCTGAATCACATCTCGTCATCATCATCATCTGCATCACCTGACTTAGAAAAGGCGGGAATCCAGTTCTTATAGTATCTGACTGTGAGACATCTAGTGTTGAAATGACTGTACTACATTTACATACATTGATCATGTATATTGATATCTGAATATCACTACACCTTTTATTAACAAAACAGCAGTACAGCCATTTGCACCCAGCTTGCCATTTACACTGGGAATGCAGAGGATCTGACACTCCCTGTTATATACAAAGAAGAGGTTCCCTGATTGGCCCACTAACCAGGGAACTCGTATTCCAATTGACCAATCTCAAAGGCCTGGTCTAAGTCATAACACACCCCTGCACAAACTGTTAAAAAAACACAAGAAGTGGTCATGGAAGGTGCCCCAGGATGAAGCCTTCACAAAAGGTGAAGCAGCAGTTACTAACACAAACCTCATTAGTACCTGAAGAGAGAACTGGTATTGACATGTGATGCCTCTCCATATGGATTATTTTCCATTCCTGAACCCAATCCTGACCTAATAACACAATGGACACCTCAGGGTATCCAAGATGAAAATGCTCGCAGGGAGCTACGTCTGGTTGTCGAGGCTCGATACAGACATCGAGAATCTGATGAAACAGTGCTCCATGTGCTGGGAGAACCAGAAACTCACAACTTTGGCCTCTTTGCACCCATGGGAATGGGCAGAAAAATCATGGGTACAAGTGTATGTGGATTTCACTGGCCTGTTCTTGGGAACAATGTGCCTTATTATGGTTGCTGTCCACTCGAAATGGTTAGAGCTACAGATATATCCTCCGCGACTTTGCATGCAACAACAGAAAAAAAATCGGGCAAATGTTCACTACCCAGAGGTCCTCGTATCTGATAATGGTACCCCCTTTACCACTGGAGAATTCTAGTCATTCATGAAGTCGAACGGCAATAAGCACATCCGAACGGCGCCGTACCATCCGTTGTTTAATCGCCTGGTCGAATGGACAATTCAAAGATTCAAAACCGGAATAAAGAAATAGCCTGCTGGATCCCTGGATACAAAATTTGCCCAATTCCTCTTGGGTCAGAGAAGCACGCCGCACATGACGATAGGGGTCACACCAGCAGAATTATTAATGGAAAGACGACTGCGCACGACGTTCAGCCTGCTGCTTCCCAGCTTGCCGGGGTGGGGGGGGAAGAGTTGAAGTCAAAGCTGGAGACCCAAAAAAGGAACCACAACACCAAAAGACCCGAAAGGACCTCTGATGCGCAATCAATTACACTCAAGACGAAGTGATTTCATAACTGAAGGCTTTAATCTACTAGAACGTGTTCCCCAGCAGCTTCGGTACAGAAAGTGAAGGCTGCTGGGACGGCACCATTTCTTATACCCCGCCTTCAGGGTGGAGCTACGTAATGCAGCCAATGGTAGACTCCTGGGTCTAACCAATGGTCATCAGCCTCTTAGGTACCGCAATACCTGGTACTACCACATTCACCCCCCTGTTAAAAAAAGAGTCCGGTGGGGGTGGTGACCAGTGGTAACAGTCGCCTTTAACATGGTATGATCAGGTATGGAGGTACCGTGCTGTCGAGAATATTTACAAAGTGTTCGTTCACAGTTAAAGTCACAGCGAAGCAATCAGTCAATCGGGTGGCCTGGTCGTCCTTCTGGAGCGTCTGGGCTTTGGTGGTGATTCTGGTGGGGGTCCCGGTGGTTGCGACTCCGGGAGCGTGGTTTCAGCCTCGCTGGCAGCTTCGTCACCCCTAGGTGTCGCTGTTGGGGCAAAAGGTTGACACCGGGGGGGGGGGTGGGGGGGCGCGACTGCAGGGGGTGTCGGTGGGTGGACGGGGCTAGGCAGGAGCGGTGGGAGTACTGACCCTCCAGTGAGGTGCTGTGGGGGGGTGGGGGTGGGGGGGGGGGGGGGGGTAATGGCTCGGGTGCGCGTGGGGTTCCGGCGGGCGCCAGGTACCGAAGGAAGACTGTATCTTGCCGGCCGTCAGGGAACGCCACGTAGGTGTACTGGGGGTTAGCATGCAGCAGGTGGACCCTCTCAACCAACGGGTCCGACTTGTGCGCCCGCACGTGCTTCCGGAGCAGGATGGCTCTGGGTGTCGCTAGCCAGTTTGCGAGCAAGGTCCCGGAGGAGGACTTCCTGGGGAAAACAAGGAGACGTTTATGAGGTGTCTGATTTGTGGTTGAACAGAGCAGCGTCCGGATGGCGTAGAGGGCCATCGGGAGGACTTTTTGCCAGCAGGTGACTGGGAGATTCCTCGATCGTAGGGCCAGTAGAACGGTCTTCCAGACCGTTCCGTTCTCCTTCTCCACCTGTCCGTTTCCCCGGGGGTAGTAACTGGTCGTCCTGCTCAAGGCAATACCCTTGCTGAGCAGGAATTGACGCAGTTCGTCGCTCATAAAGGAGGACCCCCTATCACTGTGTATGTACGCGGGGAAACCGAACAGTATAAAGATACCCTGGAGGGCCTTGATGACGGTGGTTGTGGTCATGTCTGGGCAGGTGATGGCGAATTGGAACCGGGAGTACTCGTCAATCACGTTCAGGAAATACGTGTTGCGGTCGGTGGAGGGGAGGGGGCCTTTGAAATCCATGCTGCGGCGTTCAAAGGGATGGGAAGCCTTTATCAGGTGCGCCCTCTCTGGCCGCGCAGATTTGGCAGTCCCTGGTGACTGTCCTGACCTCCTCGATGGAGTAGGGCAGGTTGTGGGTCTTGATGAAGTGGAAGAAACGAGTGACCTCTGGGTGGCAGAGGTCTTCGTGGAGGGCTCGGAGGCGGTCCACTTGTGCGGTGGCACAAGTGCCGCGGGACAGGGCATCAGGAGGCTCGTTTAGCTTCCCGGATGGTACAAGATCTCGGAGTTGAAGGTGGAGAGTTCTATCCTCCACCGCAAGATCTTGTCGTTTTTAATCTTGCACCGCTGTGCATTATCGAACATGAAGGCAAGTGAGGAGAGTGAATCTCCTACCGGCCAGGTAATGCCTCCAATGTCTCACAGCTTCTACTATGGCTTGTGCCTCTTTTTCGACCGAGGAATGGCGAATTTCGGAAGCATGGTGGGTACAGGAGAAGAAGGCCACGGGTCTGCCCACTTGGTTGAGGGTGGCCGCCAGAGCTAAGTCGGATGCATCGCTCTCGACCTGGAAGGGGAGGGACTCGTTGATGGCGCGCATCATGGCCTTTGCGATGTCTGCTTTGATGCAGCTGAAGGCCTGGCGGGCCTCCGTCGACAGGGGGAAGGTTGTGGACTGGATTAGGGGTCGGGCTTTGTCTGCGTAGTTAGGGACCCACTGTGCGTAATAGCTGAAAAACCCGAGGCAGCGCTTCAGGGCCTTGGGGCAGTGAGGGAGGGGGAACTCCATAAGGGGGCGCATGCGCTCATGGTCGGAGCCTATAACTCCATTTCGCACTACGTAGCCTAGAATGGCTAGACGGTCGGTGCTGAAGACGCATTTATCCTTATTGTATGTTAAGTTAAGGATTTTCGCGGTCTGGAGGAATTTTCGGAGGTTGGTGTCATGGTCCTGCTGGTCATGGCTGCAGATGGTGACGTTATCCAGATACGGGAACGTTGCGCGTAAGTCGTACCGGTCAACCATTCGGTCCATCTCTCGCTGGAAGACCGAGACCCCATTAGTGACACCAAAGGGAACTCTTAAAAATTGATAGAGCCGCCCATCTGCTTCGAAGGCAGTGTACTTGCGGTCACTATTACGGAGGAGTAGCTGGTGGTAGGCGGGCTTGAGATCCACCGTGGAGAAGACCTTGTATTGCGCAATCCTGTTTACCAGGTCGGCTATACGAGGGAGAGGGTACGCGTCCAGCTGCGTAAACCTGTTGATGGTCTGGCTGTAGTTAATGACCATCCTGTGCTTCTCCCTGATCTTTACCACCACTACTTGAGCTCTCCAGGGACTGTTGTTCGCTTTGATGACCCCTTCCCCCAGCAGCCTTTGGACCTCTGAGCTGATGAAGGTCCGGTCCTGGGCACTGTACCGTCTGCTCCTGGTGGCGACGGGTTTGCAATCCAGGGTGAGGTTCGCAAACAGGGAAGGCGGGTCGACCTTAAGTGTTGCGAGGCCGTAGACAGTAAGGGAAAGTATAGGGAAGTATAGGGCCGCCAAATTTAAAGGTCAGGCTTTGCAAGTGGCATTGGAAGTCCAGCCCCAGGTGGGTAGCCGCACAGAGGTGCGGCAGGACATACAGGCGGAAATTGTCGACATTTCCTGCCTTGGACAGTGAGGTTCGCTAGGCAGAACCCCTTTATCTCCACCGAGTGTGACCCGGACTCCAGGGAGATCCTTTGGTTTACAGGGTGGGTTGCAAGTGAACAACGTCTTACCGTGTCGGGGTGAACAAAGCTTTCCGTGCTCCCAGAGTCAATCAGGCAAGACGTGGGCGTTGATGAGGACCGTCGTTGTAGCCATTGCGAGTGTCCGGGGTCGACTTTGGTCCAGTGTCACCGAGGCCAGATGAAGCAGTTGCGAGTTCTGATTGGGCAGCGTGTAGTCGGCCGTGCTGGGGGCCTGGGGCCCCTTCCAAGATGGCGTCACCCATGGGTCGCACATGGTGTCCGGGGATGAACAAGATGGTGGCGGCGATGGACAAGATGGCGGCGCCCACCCGTCCAGCGTGATGTTCGGGGGGCAAGATGGCCACGCCCATGGGTCGCACGTGGCCCTAGGATAGGAGGGTGGCGGTGAGCGCTGGCCGGTCGGGGCCTGAAGGGGGGGTTGCCGCGGCGGTCTGGAGTCGCTGGAGACCGTGGCCACGGCACGGGCCTGGCAAAGCCCCACAAAGTGGCCCTTCTTGCCACACCCTTTGCAGGCGGCGGTGCGAGCCGGGCAGCGCGGGCAGGGATGATTCGCCTGCCCACAGAAGAAACAGTGGGGCCCGGTGACATTAGCAGGCCATCTCATAGCGCAGGCCTGCGGGGTCAGGGGAAAGGTCTGTGGGGCTGCCGCTGTGGGGTGCCACACAGCCCAGGGGGTCGCCGCGCGGTCGGGCGCATAGGACTGCGCGTTTTTGTAGGCAACGTCCATGGACCCTGCCAGGGCCCGTGCCTCTCTAAGTCCCAGGGTGTCCTTTTCTAGGAGTCTTCGGCGGATATCTGAGGAGCTCATACCTGCTACAAAAGCATCCCTGATTAAAAGTTCCGTGTGCTCGCTCCCCGAAACTTGCGGGCAGCCACAGTTTCGGCCCAGCACCAGTAGCGCCCGGTAGAAATCTTCCAACGATTCCCCGGGGCTTTGCCATCTAGTTGCAAGCAGGTGACGTGCGTAGACCTGATTTACAGGGCGGATATAATGTCCTTCTAACAGTTCGATCGCGGCATGATAGTTCTCCGCCTCCTCGAAAAGGGTGTAGATCCCAGGGCTGACCCTTGAGCGCAGGAGATGCATTTTCTGTCCTTCTGAGGGGGTGCCTCCGGCCGTCTCGAGGTACCCTTTAAAGCACGCCAGCCAGTGTTTAAACATTGCAGCCGAGTTCTCCGCGTGGGGGCTGAGTTGAAGGCACTCCGGTTTGATTCGGAGATCCATCCTTCCAGCTTACGTTTAGTAGATTAAATTGATGCGCGATCAATTACACTCAAGATGAAGTGATTTCATAACTGAAGGCTTTAATCGACTAGACCTTGTTCCCCAGCAGCTTCGGTACAGAAAGTGAAGGCTGCTGGGACGGCACCATTTCTTATACTCTGCCTGTCAGGGTGGAGCTACGTAACAACAGCCAATGGTAGGCTCCTGGGTCTAACCAATGGTTATCAGCCTCTTAGGTACCGCAACACCACCAAGAAAGCACAACAGCGCCTATACTTCCTCAGGAAACTAAGGAAATTCGGCATGTCCACATTGACTCTTACCAACTTTTACAGATGCACCATAGAAAGCAGTCTATCAGGCTGCACCACAGCCTGGTATGGCATCTGCTCGGCCCAGGACCGCAAGAAACTTCAGAGAGTCGTGAACACCGCCCAGTCCATCACACAAACCTGTCTCCCATCCATTGACTCCATCTACACCTCCCGCTGCCTGGGGAAAGCGGGCAGCATAATCAAAGATCCCTCCCACCCGGCTTACTCACTCTTCCAACTTCTTCCATCGGGCAGGAGATACAGAAGTCTGAGAACACGCACGAACAGACTCAAAAACAGCTTCTTCCCCACTGTCACCAGACTCCTAAATGACCCTCTTATGGACTGACCTCATTAACATTACACCCTGTATGCTTCATCCGATGCCAGTGCTTATGTAGTTACATTGTATATGTTGTGTTGCCCTATTATGTATTTTCTGTTATTCCCTTTTCTTCTCATGTACTTAATGATCTGTTGAGCTGCTCGCAGAAAAATACTTTTCACTGTACCTCGGTACACGTGACAATAAACAAATCCAATCCAATACAATCCAACTACCACAACCTCCAAAACAGGAGATGCCGTCTACGTGCGGAACTTTGGAGATGGCTTCCAATGGATCCCAGGTGGTGTGCTGGAAAAGGCTGTTCTGCGTTTTTCTATAGTCAAAGTCCAAAGGAAGTTCATGAAAATACACCTGGACCACCTGAGAAGCAGAACCTCTGCAGCGGAGACAATTTCAGCAGAGACGATGTCCTTGATGCCCGTTGAGACTCCTTCCGGCAAAGGGGCTCAGCCTATAGGGGACCAGAGTGTCGTTCCTCCTGATGATGAAGATTTGTAGTCTGAAATGAAGACTGAGGAGATTGACCCTCTGCTGAAGGTCAGCACCGAAGACGAACCTCTGCCTGTGGCCCTTTTGCACTCAACAAGCAAGCAATAATCCTCAGTCCGCTTCTCACCCCCTGATCTGACGCCACCTGCTGCCGACTTGAGGCCTTGTGTCAAGCGACAAAAGAGACCTGATCACGGGCAACACGGTGGCGCAGTGGTTAGCACTGGGACTACGGCGCTGAATCCTGGCCCTGGGTCACTGTCCGTGTGGAGTTTCCACATTTTCCCCGTGTCTGCGTGGGTTCCGCCCCCACAACCCGAAAGATGTGCTGGTTAGGTGGATTGGCCACGCTTTATCACCTCTTAATTGGAAAAAAATAATTGGGTGCACTAAATCTTTTTTAAAAAGAGACCTGGGGCGACATTCTCCAACCCCCCGCCGGGTCGGAGAATCGCCGGGGGGTGGTGTGAATCCCGTCCCCGCCGGTTGCCGAAGTCTCCGGCACCGGAGATTCGGCGGGGGCGGGAATCGCGCCGTGCTGGTTGGCGGGCCCCCCCCCCGGTCGATTCTCCGGCCCGAATGGGCCGAAGTCCCGCCGATAAATTGCCTGTCCCGCCGGTGTAAATTAAATCACCTACCTTACTGGCGGGACAAGGCGGCGTGGGCGGGCTCCGGGGTCCCGGGGGGGCCGCGGTGCGATCTGGCCCCGGGGGGTGCCCCCACGGTGGCCTGGCCCGCGATCGGAGCCCACCGATCTGCGGGCAGGCCTGTGCCGTGGGGGCACTCTTTCCCTTCCGCCTCCGCCATGGTCTCCACCATGGCGGAGGTGGAAGAGACTCCCTCCACTGCAACTGCGTGGGAAACTGTCAGTTGCAAATCAGCCATGATCTCAATGAATTGTGGAACAGCCTCAAGGATGAAATCTACTCCTATTCTTATGTTCCTTTACTTCTATTTTCCCTACCTTTCCTGTAGACCATATAACCTGATGTGGTGTGCTGGATTTTATACAGCCCGTCACAGTGGGACCATGGTGGCTGGGCCCACTTAATTATGGGAGATATCATGAGTGGGATTCTCCGCCCCGCTGCACACGTTTTCTAGTGTGGAGCACCCTCGCCGGCAGCAGGATGCTCCGTCCCGGCAGCCGGCCAATGGGGTTTCCCATTGTGGGCACCCCCACAAATGTCAGGAGATTCGCAGGCATGAATGCGCTGCTGGCGAAACGGAGGATCCCGCCGACGGAGAATCCATGTGTCCATCTCCCCGGGAAGGGAAAACCTCTCCCAATTATTCAGAGGGTAGAAAAGACTGATTCCCAGCTTCCATAGGTGCAATGTCAATTAGATTCATTAATGAGCCAATTGGCACCCATTATCCCTCAGCCCACCACAATTCAGTGGTGTCTTATGAATTTAAAGGAGACCTCAAGGGTCTCCCATGTCCTGGGAAAACCTGTTGCCAGGGATCGGGGGGTTCCACTCTATTACTCTGTGCCCCTTTGAGAGATTCAGCATTGGCCCTTGCCTGCAACCCGCATCCTCCCTCCCTTGAACGTGACTCTGCAACCTCATCCCACCTTCACTCACCTGTGATCTGGGGTCCCTCCGAAATCCTGGGCCTCAGGTGGGTACAGTGCTACCAGCATCCACTGCGCTCATTGGTGCAGGTGGCAATGACAAGCTGCCAGCCTCTGATTGACTGGTAGCTGTCGGGAGCGGATCCTGCACTGCCAGGGACGTCAAACACGGGAAAGCTTGACCGTAGCAAATCAAGTGCCTCTGCTGGGCCTCCCCCATGGTATTGATGGGGTCTCCCCATCACTTATCCGACTGTGGGTGAGGTCCCTGTAAGCCTGACAAGATCCTGTCTAGTGTGTGAAAATGCATCCACTAGCCTTGACCACTTGGGAGAACACAGTAAACATCTCACGGCCTGAGGCACGATCAATTTGACTTAAAGACGAAAGTTGAATCCAAACTGAGGCTTTATTGGTATCAGATGTGTGGCCTTTCACAGCAGCTGGCGAAATGGCTGCAAGCTGGAGGACACGCATATTTATACCCCGCCTGCTGGGCGGAGCCAGCAGGTAGGGGCCACAGGCGAACCTGTAGTGCAGGTTCTACCGTACAACCTCTAATATAAGTACAACAGCGGTTTACCACATTTACCCCCTGTTTAAATTGAGTCCGGAGGGGGGGTGGATAACTATATACAATCATGATTTTAATATTTACAGAGCAAATCAAATGTCTCTTGGTGTCCGGTGGACCGGTCAGAGGCTCAGCCGGTCCGGGGCCTTGATGGTCCTTCGAGAGCGACGAAGTGGTGATGGCGATGTTGGTGTTGACCTGGTCGAGGGTGACTCCGGGAGTATGCCGAAATCCTCTTCATCGACGAGCATGGGCAGGGGGAGGACGGACGGTCCAGGGGTGGGGGGGTGGGGTGGTGTTGCGAGCGACGGGGGAGGGGAGGGTGGTGCCGGGGGCGACGGGGGTGGTGTGGGGGTGGAACCTGCTGATGCCAGGTCCCTGAGGGAGACAGTATCCTGGCGGCCGTCGGGGAACGCCACTGGGGGTTTGCGTGGAGCAAGTGTACCCTCTCCACCAACAGGTCCGCCTTGTGGAGTCGCATATGTTTACGGAGAAGCACGGTTCCCGGAGCTGTGAGCCAAGTCGGGAGCGACATCCCGGATGTGGACTTCCTGGGGAAGGCAAAAAGACGTTCATGTGGTATATTGTTAGTGGCAGTGCAGAGTAACGAGCGAATGGAATGTAGTGCATCAGGGAGGACCTCTTGACAGCGGGCGGCCGGGAGATTTCTGGACCGTAGGGCCAGCTGGACGGCCCTTCATACCGTCCCATTCTCCCTTTCTACCTTCCGTTTCCCCGGGGGTTGTAGCTCGTCGTTCTGCTGGAGGCGATACCCCTGCTGAGCAGGAACTGACGCAGCTCATCACTCATAAATGAGGATCCCCTGTCACTGTGGATGTAGGCAGGGAAACCGAACAGAGTGAAGATTGAATTGAGGGATTTAATGACGGTGGCAGACGCCATGTCGAGGCAAGGGATGGCGACGGGGAACCGGGAGTATTCATCGATCACACTGAGGAAATATGTATGACGATCGGTGGAGGGAGGGCGCCTTTGAAGTCCATGTTGTGGCGTTCAAAGGGGCGGGAGGCCTTCACCAGACTCGCGCGGTCTGGCCGGTAGAAGTGCGGCTTGCACTCCGCACAGACCCGGCAGTCCCTGGTGATTGTCCTTACTTCCTCGATGGAGTAGGGCAAATTTTGTGCCTTAAATGAAGTGGTACAACCGAGTGACCCCTGGGTGACAAAGGCTGTTGTGCAGGCTCCGGAGTAGGTCTACCTGTGCGCTGGCACATGTACCTCGGGATAGGGCATCTGGGGCTCGTTGAGTTTGCCAGGGCGATACTTAATCTCGTAATTATAGGTGGAGAGCTCAATTCTCCACCACAAGATTTTATCATTTTTGACCTTGCCCGCAGTGTGTTGTTGAACATAAAGGCTACCGACCGTTGGTCAGTGAGGAAAGTGAATCTCCTGCCGGCCAGGTAATGCCTCCAATGCCACACAGCTTCAACGATAGCCTGGGCCTCCTTTTCGACGGATGAGTGCCGAATTTCAGAGGCATGAAGGGTGCGGGAAAAGAATGCCACAGGTCTGCCTGCCTGACTGAGGGTGGCGGCAAAGGCGACGTCTGATGCATCAATTTAATAGATCATAGATCTTACAGTGCAGAAGGAGGCCATTCGGCCCATCGAGTCTGTATCGGCTCTTGGAAAGAGCACCCCACCCAAGGTCAACACCTCCACCCTATCCCCATAACCCAGTAACCCCACCCAACACTAAGGGCAATTTTGGACACAAAGGGCAATTTATCATGGCCAATCCACCTAACCTGCACATCTTTGGACTGTGGGAGGAAACCGGAGCACCCGGAGGAAACCCACGCACACACGGGGAGGATGTGCGGACTCCGCACAGACAGTGACCCAAGCCGGAATCGAACCTGGGACCCTGGAGCTGTGAAGTAATTGTGCTATCCACAATGCTACCGTGCTGCCCACTTGGAAGCTTTCTACTTGGAAGGGCAGTGTTTCATCTACAGCGTGCATTATGGCCTTGCCAATATCAGCTCTGATCCGGGCGAAGGCCTGTTGGGCCTCGGCCGTCAGGGGGAACTGGGTGGACTGTATGAGTGGGCAGGCCTTCTCCCTATAGTTTGGGACCCACAGCGCGTAATATGAAAAGAACCCCAGGCAGCGTTTGAGGGCCTTGGGGCAGTGAGGGAGGGGGAGCTCCATGAGGGGGCGAATGCGGTCAGGATGGGGCCCCAGAACTCAGTTCTGGACCACATAGCCGAGGATGGCTAAGCGATTCGTGCTGAACACACACTTCTCCTTGTTGTAAGTGAGGTTTAGGAGAGTAGCGGTGCGGAGAGATTTAGCAAGGTTGTCGTCCTGGTCCTGCTGATCATGGCCGCAGATGGTGATATTGTCTAGGTACGGAAACGTGGCCCGCAAACCGTACCAGCCGACCATTCGGTCCATCTCCCTTTGGAAGACAGAGACCCCGTTAGTGACGCCGAAGGGGACCCTAAGGAAATGATATAGACGGCCGCCTGCCTTGAAGGCGATGTATGGACGGTTCGATTTACGGATGGGGAGCTGGTGGTAGGCAGATTTCAGGTCCACCGTTGAGAAGACCCGGTACTGTGCAATCTGGTTAACCATGTCAGATATGTGTGGGAGGGGGTATGCGTCGAGCTGCGTGTACCTGTTTATGGTCTGGCTGTAGTCCACGACCATTCGGTGTTTCTCCTCAGATTTAACCACTACCACTTGAGCTCTCCAGGGGCTGTTGCTGGCCTCGATGATGCCTTCCCGAAGCAACCGCTGGACTTCGGACCTGATGAAGGTCTTATCCTGGGTGCTATACCGTCTGCTCCTGGTGGCGACGGGTTTGCAATCTGGAGTTAGATTAGCAAAGAGGGAAGGTGGGTCGACCTTTTATGGTCGCGAGACCGCACACAGTAAGGGGTGGCAAGGGTCCGCCGAATTTAAGGGTTAGGCTCTGGAGGTTGCACTGGGAGTCCAGGCCGAGGATAAGTGCAGCGCAGAGGTTAGGGAGAATGTAGAGACGGAAGTCGTGGAATTCTACGCCCTGGACCGTGAGTGTGACCGTACAGTATCCCTGGTTCGCGACGCAATGGGATCCGGAGGCCAGGGAGATTTTTTGATTGGCGGGGTGTATCATGAGGGAGCAGTGCTTTACCGTATCCGGGTGTATAAAGCTCTCGGTGCTCCCAGTGTCCAGCAGGCAAGAGGTCACATGGCCATCAACTTTCACGCTGGTGGATGCGTTGGTCAGGTTATGCGGGCGAGACTGGTCGAGTGGCATGGCGGCGAGCCTTGGTTGGTCGTCGGGTAATGGGGCGGCCATTGAGTTCCGATCTAGGAACGCTGGTGGTGTCCATGTGCTGAGGGGTGGACAAGATGGCGACACCCAGAGCTCTTGGGGGTTACAAAATGGCAGCGTCCATGGAAAGCACGTTGCAGGGGTGGCGCAAGATGGCGGCGCCCATGAAACGCACGTGTTGCGCGGAGGGGAAGATGGCACCGCCCACTGATCGCACCGCCCACTGATCGCACATGGTCTACGGGGGGAGGAGAAGATGGTGGCGCCCATTGTCCGGTGACTGGGGGGGGGCGGGGGGGGGGGGGGGGGGTGGGGGCGATCGCGGCCACTGAGCGGGCCTGGCACAGCGCGGCGAAGTGGCCCTTCTTCCCGCAGGCTTTACAAAGGGCAGCGCGGGCCAGGCAGGGTTTTTTTACATAGATTACATAGAACATACAGTGCAGAAGGAGGCCATTCGGCCCATCGAGTCTGCACCGACCCACATTAATCCCTCACTTCCACCTTATCCCCGCAACCCAATAACCCCTCCCAACCTTTATGGACACTACGGGTAATTTAGCATGGCCAATCCACCTAACCTGCACGTCTTTTGGACTGTGGGAGGAAACCGGAGCACCCGGAGGAAACCCACGCGGACACGGGGAGAACGTGCAAACTCCGCACAGACAGTGACCCAGCGGGGAATCGAACCTGGGACCCTGGCGCTGTGAAGCCACAGTGATAATCACTTGTGCTACCGTGCTGCCCTACAGGCTCAATCATCTTCCATCCTATCCCGGTAAACCAATAACCCCTCCTAACCTTTTTGTCACCAAGGGCAATTTAGTGTGGTCAATCCACCTAACCTGCACATCTTTGGACTGTGGGAGGAAACCGGAGCACCCGGAGGAAACACACACAGACACGGGGAGAACGTGCAGACTCCGCACAGACAGTGACCCAGCGGGGAATCGAACCTGGGACCCTGGCGCTGTGAAGCCACAGTGCTAGCCACTTGTGCTACCGTGCTGCCCTGGGTTGGCGGGGGTGCTTTTGCAGGCCGCAAAAGTAGCATCGGGGTCCCCCAGGGATTGCTGGCTGGCGGCAGGCATATTGGGTTGGCAGTGCCCCAGCTGGGGCGGCTGCCTGTGAGGTCCATGAAGCGTAGGAGGGTTGGGCCGCGCGGCTGGGGGCGAAGGACTGGACGTTGCGCAGGGCGACCGTCATGGAGAGCAGTAGCGTTTTAGTCTCTGCGAGGTCGCGCGTGGCCCCTTCTAAGAGACGCTGATGTATGATGTCTGACCCAATTCCGGTCACAAAGGCGTCCCTCATAAGGATGTCTGAGTGTTCCTTAGCTGTAACGTCCTGGCAGTCACAGTCCCGGACTAGTGGGATTAGGGCCCTCCAGAAGTCTTCTATGGACCCACCCGGTAGTTGAGAACGGGTGGCGAGCGCGTGCCTGGCGAAGAGCGTGTTTGTCTTCTGCTCGTAATTGTCCTTGAGTCGAGTCATGGCTTCGGCATAGTTTGGCGCATCCTGGATCAGCGGGAACACTTTGGAGCTGAGCCTGGCATATAAGATCTGGATCTTCTGAGCCTCTGGAACAGGGGTTGGCGCCGCGTTGATATACGCTTCAAAGCAAGCTAGCCAGTGCTGAAAGTCCTTTCTGGAGTCGCTTGAGTGCGGATCCAGCTGCAGGCGATCTGGTTTAATACGGAGGTCCATCCTTAGAAACTAATACCAATAAATTGAGGCACGATCAATTTGTGATGATCGTGACGAAAGCTGAATCCAAACTGAGGCTTTATTGGTATCAGATGTGTGGCCTCCCACAGCAGCTGGCGAAATGGCTGCGAGCTGGAGGACACGCATATTTGTACACTGCCTCCTGGGCGGAGCTAGCATGCAGGGGCCACAGGCGAACCTGTAGTGCAGGTTCTACCGTACAACCTCTAATATAAGTATAACAGTGGTTTACCACACGGCACTGCATCTAGCTCCTGGAGGTTAGATGCCGGAATTGGCCACAACATTTACCACCCACCTCCCCCCACATTCCACAACGCTCCTGCCCCACCCCTTTCTTGATACCGACCCTGAGGGTCTCCTAGCCCCTGAGGGAAATAAACATCTTCCTTCCAGGAGAACCTGCACTAAGGCGGTACCACCAGCAAAGTATTTGGATGGCCTGATGCATACTTTTTCAAGATTCTTCCTGGTCTTTAACAGCTTTTTCATAGAATCATAGAATTTACAGTGCAGTTCAGGCAATTTGGCCCACCACGCCTACACCGGCCCTTGGAAAGAGCATCCCACTTATGCCCACACCTCCACCTTATCCCCGTATCCAAGTAACCCCACCTGACCTTTTGGACACCAAGGGGCAATTTAGCATGGCTAATCAACCTAATCTGAAAACCTTTTTAACCACTCGACTTTTACTACAGCCAGAATGCACCTTATAAGCCGTGCATGCGAGCTTTACATGGCACTAGCCTTCAACTTACTTGGGCCCCTTACTGACATTCAACAGCATTCAGTGCTGTGCTGTGTACTGCAACCATTATAATTAGCAAGCAGCACAAAGTTCACATACTGCCTGCATTACTTTAAACAGGCCTAGACTAATCACACATCACAATCTGCACTCCTGATTTTGGGGGCCATCCAATATCACCCCCATAGTCTGTAACATATCCAGTGGATTCAATGGACCATCACTTTCTAAACTCACCTTTACATTAAACTGAAGTAATATTAATTGCAAAATGAATTCAGTGCAAGACAGTTACCTGAAGATGCTCTCACACCTCCTGGCTTCAGAGCAATCAGCAGTTAGATTAACACCTGTTGTGTTATGTAATTTGGAATAACACAAGCTGCCACTTGATGCAGTTTTGAGTAAAAGACGCTCCAGACTTTGAAGTGAGTTTAATGTGTTTTATTGAACTATTAGCACACTTCTCAATGAGTTCAACTCTCTGCTCATCGAAATGTAGTAACTCAGTCTAACTGAACCAGCCTTGCTCTAAGCCACGTGCTGGGGTGTGATGCTGAGGATACACCCTGTCTCCGGATAGCATCCGGTTGTAGCAGTATCTGCCAAAGGCGTGTTGAAGGTGCAAAGCCTTCTGCTGGACTCTTCCAGCTGGATTTGCCAAAATCCCTGTGATGCATCCAATTTGGTGAAGAAGCGAGCTTGTGCCATCTCACTCATGAGTTCCACCCGCTTCGGGATGGGGTAGTGTTTCCGCATGATATTCTTATTGAGATCCTTGGGATCAATGCAGATGCGCAGGTCCCCCGAAGGCTACTTTCCTTCGAGCTGACCCAGTCAGTCGGTTCGGTGACCTTGGATATGATGCCTTTTTGCTCCTTCAGGCGCGCTCTCAGTGGAGCAGGGACACGTCGAGGTACGTGGACCACTGGCTTGGCATCAGGTCGTAGCAGAATCTTGTATCGATACGGCAGCGTGCCCATCCCATTGAACACATCTGGATACTGGGCGAGGATGTCGTCGATGCCGGCCTGAAGATCCACATGGGAGGATGTCGTGGTGTAAACCCTTTGAATGAGGTTCAACTGCTTGCAGGCATGCGCACCTGGTAGGGATGCCCTGTCCGGCTTAACAATTTCAAAGCGTAACCGTGCTTGTGTGTGTCGGTTGGATACGTGCAGATGGCAGGATCCCAGTGCCGTGATGGCATTCCCGTTGTAATCCAGGAGTTTGCAGGCAGCTGGAAGGACTGTGGGGGGCTTCTTAATGCGTCTGAAGTCTACCTGTGAGAGGAGGTTGGCAGAGGCACCTGTGTCCAGCTTGAACTGGATGGGGCAGTGATAGACCTTCATCACTGTTCGCCATTCGTCCTCGGAATCCACAGCTAGGATTGACTGGATTTGCGATGAGTCTGGTATGTCATATTCACACGTTGTAATAATGCCCACACGGTAGGCGTTGTCCAGGCATTCATCATCTGGATCCGTTGCACTGCCGGGATCAGAATTCTGGAGGCATTGTTGCACACTCCGGATGCGCCGTCGTCGGAATTGGGAGCGCTGGCTCCTGACTGGTTGTGCAGATCTGCACAGGGCTGCATAATGGCCTGGCTTCCCATAGTTTAAACAGCGTCTGCCTCTTGCAGGGCAGTGTTTCTTTAAATAGGCGGTGCCACAGTTCGAACACGTCATGACGTCGGCGTCCTGATGCTCCGTGCGTCGTTGCACATGCGCAGTGCGGTTCTCAGACGTCTGCACCTGCGCAGTGCAGGTTTCGGCCGCCTCGTTTTCCCGTTCACATCGCGCATGCCTCGGGCCCCGGGAAGAGCGCGCAAAATGGCCGCTTTCGTCAATGTTGAGGCGCTGCATCCGGGAGATGGCCTGCACACTCTCTGCCTCGTGGGAGGCTAGTCTATCATTTTCTGCCGTTTTGTACTGGGAATAGCGATTTTTAGCATGCTCATGCATTGTACATGTTTCAATCTCGACTGGCAGGGTCATATGCTTGATCTTCAGTAACTGCTCTCTCAGAGGATCAGAGTGAACTCCAAAAACGATTTGGCCTCTGACCATGGAGTAAGTGATATCACCGAAGTTGCAGGATTGCACTAGCAGTCTACGGTTAGTTAAATATGAGGTGAGGGATTTGTCTTTACCTTGCAATCGCTGCTTGAATATGTAGCGCTCGAAGATTTCGTTGGTGTCCACCTCACAGTGGCTGTCAAACTTGTCCAGGATGGTCTGAAACTTTGTCTTGTCCTGGTCTTCGGCGAAGTGAAAGGAGTTGAATATTTCCAAGGCGTGATCACCTGCTGTGGTGAGGAAAAGTGCTGTTTTCTGTGCATCAGATGCACCATTGAGGTCTGATGCTTCGATGTAAAGCTGAAATTTCTGCTTGAATGTCCGCCAGTTGGCACTGAGATAGCCGGAGGTCCTGAGCTGGTGAGGAGCCTGAATCCCTTACATTGTGCCGGTATACATTCGCTGGTCGTCACGGACCTTGCTGAGTTGAGCTAACTAGATTGAACAGACTCCTGGTATCATGTTGTGTTATGTAATTTAGAATAACACAAGCTGCCACTTGATGCAGTTTTGAGTAAAAGATGTTCCAGACTTTGAAGTGAGTTCAATGTGTTTTATTGAACTATTAGCACAGTTCTCAATGAGTTTCACTCTCTGCTAATCTAAGTGTAGTAACTCAGTCTAACTGAACCAGCCTTGCTCTAAGCCATGTGCTGGGGTGTGATGCTGAAGATACACCCCGTCTCACTCTGTAGATGTTGGTCTGTGGAAAGAGGCGGGGTGTGAGTGCCTCATCCCTTTTATAGTGAGATACCACCCCTGAGTGTCCTGACTGCTCATTGGTCGTGTTCTATTCTATGTGTTCATTAGCTGCATGTTTGCATATCATGACAGAACCTACCTCAGGGATTATAATGTCATCTTTGCATCAATTTGTACCTGAATCCATTTTACATCAATGTTAAACCTGCTTTACAGCTGCAATTATCGGATAGCAGAGTGATATTAATTATTTGATAAAAAATACTTTGCAAGTTCAGGAGCGCAATCCAATGGCCACGCTGCGCCTGAAAGTCAGCTCACACGGCGCAGCGAGGTCGATAAAAGCCAGGAGACTCCGCTCCTGGGATCTACCCGGCTCGCAACGCCTTGCGAGATCCAATGCGATCTTGCAAGAGGTTGTGATGTAAGTCCCGCTCATTGTGGATGAGATCACTTTTTGGCAAATCTGCATATTAGAGCAAAACAGCTAGTCTCATTCTAATGTGCGGACTCCTGAGGTACCTGATGCTTTGGGATTCATCCCCCTGGAAGCCTTGGGTGAGTGCTGTTATGTACTGGTCTTCACAATGGGGACCAGATGGAATTGCACTTATGGGGTCTCCTAGGGAATCAGAGGCCCCCAACTGAATGTGCTATTGGGTAGGGTGGTGCCCTGGCACTGCCAGCCTAGCATCCTGGCAGTAGCATCTGGGTGCCAGCTTGGCACTGCCCAGGTGGCACTGCCAAGGAGCCAAGCTGGTAGTTTTTCTGTGTGTCTGATTGAACTGGGATGCCCTGAAAGGATGTTGGTGGGGGCCTGGGAACCGTCCCATAATGTGTTTGGGCTGGGGAGGAAGTTGGCGGTTGCTTTGTGGCCTTGAAGATCGGGATGCCATTTTTAAACGGCGCCCTGATCTCTCGCTACAATAGTGAGTTGCGGCGAGTATACAAAATGGGGGTTTGTGTGGCCTCGGCTGTGTGTTCCCTGCTGAGGCGAATCGCGTTGTATAGCCATGTGTTGCTCGGTGCTGCAAGCGCCATGAAACACGAGACTAAACACGCTCAATGTGTTCTTTGTTCCCAATTAGTTGAATCGAGTCCCAGATTAAAAGGCAATGGTGATTAGGGAATTTCACTGTGTTGTAAATCCAAAATAATCTACACCTTAAAGTAGCAGAACAATGAAGAGAAACTTTAAGAAAAACGTGCTGTGCATGATTTCTTCTTCAGACTAATGAAGGGTCCAATGCAAGAACTGACTCTTTTTTTTTTGTTCTGCATTTCCAGTGTTTTATTTTTATCTTTTTACACTAGTTTTATACATTGCTGGTTATAATTCATTTGTCTATTGTCGGGTTGTTGTCCTTGATTAATTGATATTGGTGTGGTTCATTTCAAACGATTCGTTTCGCAGCGCCAGGGTCCTGGGTTCGATTCCCAGCTTGGGTCACTGTCTGTGCGCAGTCTACACATTCTCCCCGTGTCTGCGTGGGTTTCCTCCGGTTTCCTCCCACAAGTCCCGAAAGACATGCTTGTTAAGTGAATTGGACATTCTGAATTCTCCCCCTGTGTACCTGAACAGGCGCCAGAGTGTGGCGACTAGGGGATTTTCACAGTAACTTCATTGCAATGTTAATGTAAACCTACTTGTGACAATAAAGATTATTTTATTATTATTATTATTTGTTTCACAAGGAAATTGCAGTCAGTTAACTGAATTACATGGGAGGTACCTCATAAGTGAAATGTTTATATAATCCCTTCAGTCCAAAAGGAGGTAATTTGGCCCATCGAGTCTGCATCGACTCTGCGAAAGAGCACGCACCCTATCCCTGCAATCCCATCTAACCTACACATCAAAGGGAAATTTAGCATGTCCCTCTACCAAACCTGCTCATCTTTGCACTGTGGGAGGAAACCAGAGCACCTGGAGGAAACCTACGCAAACATGGGGAGGATGTGCAAACTTCACACAGGCAGTCACCCAAGGCTGGAATTGAACCCGGGTCCCTGGCACTGTGAGACTGCAATGCTAACCAGTGCTAACTAATGTTGCACATAGTCTTAGAGTTATAGAGTCGTACAGTGCAGAAAAGTCTCTTTGGCCCACTGAGTCGTCACCATCAATAACTCCATCTAATCTTACGCTAATCCCATTTACCAGCACTTGTCCCATATCCTTGAATGTGATGGTGTTCAAAGTGTTCATCCAAGTGCTTTTTAAAGGTTTTGATGTTTCCAGCTTCCACTACCTTCCCAGACTGTGCATTCCAGATTCTCACCACCCTCTGAGTGAATTTTCTTTTTCTCAAATCACTTCAAAATCCCCTGCCCCCTTACCCTAAACTTACTTAAACCCTTTGAGATTGACCATCAACCAAGAGGAACAGCTGCTTCCTATTATCCTGTCCAAACCCTTCATAATCCTATAGATCTCAATCATATCCCCCCTCAACATCTCTGCTCGATAGAAACAATCCAGGCCTATCAAGTCTCTCCTTATTGCTCAGATGCTCCATCCCAGGCAACGTCCTGGTGAATCTCCTCTGTAGCCCCTCCAGTGCAATTACCTCCTCCCTATAGTGAGGTGACAGAACTGCACATAGTACTCCAGCTGTGGCCTAACCAACATTCTGTACAGCTCCAACTTAGCCTCCTTGCTCTTATTTTCTATGCCACGACGGACACAGGCAAGTGTCCCATATGCCTTCTTAACTACCCTATGCACCTACTCTGCACCTTCAGGCATCTGTGAACAAGTACTCCAAGACCCAGCTGTTCCTCTGAGATTCCTAGTGTCCTGCCATTCAATACATACTCCCTTGTCCTGTTTCTTCTTGCAAAGTGCATCACCTCGCACTTATCAGGCTTAAATACCATCTGCCACTGCTCTGCCTAGCTGACCAACCCATCTATATCTTCCTGTAACCTTCGACCCTCTTCTTCACTGTTAACCACCCTACCAATCTTGATGTCGTCTGCAAACTTGCTTATTATTCCCCCACATTCTCATCTATATCATTTATATGGAGGGAATTCTCTGGTCACCGACGCTGGAATCGCGTTCAGTGATCAGCCGGAGAATCCTCGTTTCCGACAAAATCGGAGGCGGCGCCGCTTTCGCGATTCTCTGCCTCCTTCAAAACAGCACACGCTAGGAGTACGCCGCATGACGTATCGACGGCCTCAGGACGTTGCCTGAGGCCCACTACCCGATGCTCCGCTCCTGACTGACCGATAACCCGACGGCGTGGGTCTCTCATGGTTTTACCTGTCGGGAACTCAGTCCAGCGCTGCCACAGTCGGGAAAGAGCTGATCTGCTAGCAGGGGGTACTTTGGTAGGGGCTGGGAGCATTGTTGGGGGATGGTCCGGGGCTCGCGAGCTGGCAAAATGGAGGGCACTATTTTGCTGGCCGGGTCTGCGCGGCCGGCGCCATGTTGCAAGGTGCCGCCGCCATGCGCATGCGCGGTCACGGACCCGGCAATTCTCCGGGCCGTATCGGCAGCTAGAGCCGGGTGTTCTATGCTGCCTTCCTTCTAGCCCCCAGCCAAATGGAGGATCGGTGGCCGTTTTGCGCCGAATGTTTGGTCGTAAAAGGCCACCGTTCCCACGCCGGCGTCAGGACATAGCCTGAGAATCGGAGAATCCACCTCACGATGTTTCCAGCCTCCGCAATAAGGGACCCAGCACTGATCCCTGTGGTACACCACTGGATACCGGCCTCCAGATACTCAAACAGCGTTCTACCACCATCGTTTGTGTCTATTACTCAACCAGTTTCGGATCCACCAGGTTTCCTTGAATACCATGTGCTTCAACCTTCCCATTCAGTCTCCCATGTGGGACCTTGTCAAAGGCTTTGCTAAAATCCATATAAACTACATCAACTGCACTTCCTTCATCCACACTCTTGGTCACTGAATCAAAAAAGTCTGTCAAATTTGTGAGGTATGACCTCCCTCTGACAAAGCCATGCTGACCATCGTTAATCAACCCATACCTTTCCAAGTGGAGATTCATTCTCTCCTTCAAAATTTTCGCCAATAGTTTCCTTACCACTGGAGTGAGACTCACTGGTCTATAATTCTCTGGTTTATCTCTACCACCCTTTTTGACAAGTGGAAAAACATTAGCTGTTCTTCAGTCCCCTGGCACTTTCCCTGTAGCCAGAGATGAATTAAAAACTTGCGCCAGAGCTCCTGCATATTCCTGCCTCGCCTCCCAGATGCAATTCATCAGGGCCTGGGGATTTGTCTATTTTGAATCCTGTCAAAGCCTCCAATAAAGGCTCCTATGTCAAACTGTTCAAGGTCCTCACAGTCCCAATTCCTGAATCCTCTAACTACGTCCTCTTTCACCTGAGTGAAGACCGATGACAAGTATTCATTCAACCCACTCGTAATGTCCTGCGGCTTCACGCACAGATTGCCCCCCTGGTCTCTAATGGGCCCTACTCTTTCCCTGCTTAACCTATTCCCCTTAATGTATTTATAGAATATCTTAGGTTTCCCCCTAATCTTGTTGACAAGTCTTTTTTCTTGCCCCTTTTTGCTCTTCTAATTGCTTTCTTACGTTCCCTCTTGCACCTCCTGTATTCCTCTAGGTCCGCAGTTGAATTTCCCCCTTTGGACTTATTTAAAGCCTTTCTTTTCTTCCTTATCCAGTGCTGGATTGTCCTATACATCCAGGGTTCCCTGAACTTATTGCTTCTACATTTCCTCCTATAGGGAACATGTTGGACCTGAACTCCCCCCATTTCCTTTTTGAATTATCTCCACTGCTCCATTGTAGATTTTCCCACAAGAAGCTGTTCCCAGTCAACTTTGGCCAGATCCTACCTTATTTTAGTAAAATCTGCCTTGCCGCAAATCAAAACTGTCTTTTGCAGGTCATCTTTTCCCTTGTCCATAACTTGTCCAAAACTTGAACTGGACTGTGTTGTGGTCGCTATCACTAAAATGCTCCCTACTACCACATTGGACACTTGCCTGGCTTTGTTCCCCAGAACTAGATCCAACACCGCTCCATCTGTTGCTGGGCCTTCTACATATTGATGCAAAAAACTCACCTGAATACATTTTTTAAAATCAGCCCCCCCTAAACCCTTTACACTATGACTATCCCAATTTATGTTGGGGAAGTTGAAATCCCCTAGTTTAATACCCGATCATTATTCTTGCACACCTCAGTAAATTGTCTACATATCTGCTCCTCTATTTCCCACTGACTCTTTGAGGGCATATAATACACTCCCAGTAATGTGGCTTCCCCCTGTGTATTCCTAAAGTTCTACCCATAAAGCCTTGTTTGAAGACCCTTTCTCATCAGTCCTCATTGCAGTAATTGATTCCTTAATTAATAGTGCAGCATCACCTCCCTTTTTATGCCCTCCTCTGTCTTGCCTGAAGATCCTATACCCCGGAATGTTTGTTAAGTTGCCAGTCCTGCCCTTCCCTTAACCATGTCTCTGTGATGGCAACAATGTCACAGTTCCATGTGTCAATCCACGCTCTTAACTCATCAGTCTTACCTATTACGCTCCGAGCATTGAAGTAAAGACCATCCAGCCTTGTCTTACTCTCTTGACATTCAACATAGCTGAACTCACGCTGACTTGCTTCCTTTACTATAGCATGATTTGTCTCTATTTTACTGATACTGATTAGTACCCTACTAACTAATACCCTACATGATACATAGCACAAATAATTTGCTTAAACGGCAATCCAAATTCCACCCTGAAGTAATCATTTGATGATAACAATGTGAAGTATGAGGTGGGGGTGGTTCCAGTGTAAGTAAATCCAGGTAGATCCAGTAACGTTTTGGCAATGAAATAGTCCAAATGTACTGAAAATAATGAATTAGAATCCCATTTTTTGACAATTGCTGCATAACCATAAACTGATAGCGGTTCAGTTAATACATCTGCATTCACATTGCATGAATAATAAAACCATATGGAACCAATTTTTTTAAGAAGGGCGGCATGTATGTTGTTTTAACCTTGCATAAAGGTCACAGTCACATCTCCGTTAGATCCAGAGTTTGACTCCAGCAATTTGCAACCTTTCTGAAACAGCTGTGTGGGCCCGTTGCTAGGCGATGAGACACTTACTTCTGTATCTACTGATTAAACAGAATAGTGTAAATGTTCCCTGTAGAAACCAATAAATGTAGGCACTAATGTTTTTCATGTTCAGCAATAGAAACAAAAAAGTCAATTAACAATCCATTAAGATATAAAGGGGGAAGGCGAAAGCAAAGAAGAAAAAGGTGAAATTGTTTGGCTTCGTTTGACTTAACCCTTTTGCTTCCGATGTTCGCTACCATTACGGGTCACATAATAATTCTTCCGTCGGTTAAATTGATGCTTGTTCCTGTTTTTCCTTGGATATCTTATTTAATCTAGTGTTGCTGAACCAGTTAAAGCAAAGGCAATAGGTGCCTCTGCTAATTATTTGATAATCTTTTATATAAATTGAAATAGAACGGAATAAAACACAAAGTACAACATCCAACATCGTAAAAAGACCACATCAGATAGAAACATTGGGTGGAATTTTTAATGCTCATGGTGCGAAGGCCATTAACCGGATAGAAAAACAGTAGCAACCCCACAACGGCCATTTGTTGTGGGCCATGTAGGATTAAGTCCTAATCAGACACTCACCTTCCTGTTGTCAGGCTTCCCGGCTCATGTGAGGTGAGGTTCCCCCCAGATGTCCCAGTGTGGCGCAGATATCTCGCCCCAAGTGCTGCTGGCCTATCAGAGGAACGTGCCTGAGTGTGTATGTGGTGTGGGGGGCGGCGGCATTAAATTGCACCCATTTTGTCAGGATGTGGAAAGAATCAACCCTTCCTCAGGTTCTTATGAAGGTTTGATACCTGGAAAGCTAACTTGTTTGTAGATAGATATACTCACAATGTACTTCCAGCATTTTCTGTTTTTATTTCAGGCATGTATCATTTCAGAAATTATAAAAATAATAATCTTAATAGCTCGCGATGTGGCAGCGCTGTTAGCCGTGGGTGAAAATCCCATAATGGCCACTAAATCTTGCAAGTGGCCAAAAACAGGATTCCCCCCCCCCCCCCCCCCTCCCCCTCGGTGGTGTAATCAGGTTCATGCCCAGCGAGGGTGTGAACCCGGTTTCCATAGAATTAATTACATTTTAATATAATTAATGGCTTGATGCTGTATCCTCCACCTGGCACGAATCACTACCAGTCCTGATGACCACACTTGGTGCATGGTGGTGCCTGGAGGCCCTGGGGGTTAAGGAAAAAGCTGGACATTGCTCCCTGGCACCCTGGCAGTGCCAAAGGGGAAAATGCAAAGGGGGCTTCGGCAGGGGCATAATCCTCCTCCAGTGGAAGGAGTTCCCCTTGTATGTGCTGGGTCGAGGAAGAGGGGAAAACCCCAGTGTCTGCAAGGGGGGCAGAGACGGGAGAGCCCCTATGCCGGCGAGGGGGGCAGAGAGGGAAGAGCACTGATGTCTGTGAGGGAGGAGGGCTGCCCCGATGTTGGCGGTGTGGTGGGGAGGTGCCCAATGCTTTGTGGGGGAAGGGTTCCCAATCTCTGTGGGTATGGTGTATCCCTTTAAGGGATACACAGAAGAACAAAGAACAAAGAAAAAGATCTTTCTGATCAACTAGGACTCAGATTAGGGAATCACCCCAGTGGGTGGAGCCTCCTTAGTCAAAGAGACATTTTGGGAGCTAACCACAGCCATGAAGCTGCTGTACAATTCTTATTCACGAATATCTTTTGTTTTTACAAATGAAGTCTGTGAAACTGCATCATTCAAGGGGCTGGTTTAACACAGTGGGCTAAATAGCTGGCTTGTAAAGCAGAACAAGGCCAGCAGCACGGGGTTTAATTCCCGTACCGGCCTCCCCGAACAGGCGCCGGAATGTGGTGAATTGGGGCTTTTCACAGTAACTTCATTTGAAGCCTACTTGTGACAATAAGCAATTTTCATTATACCTGGCAATGAAAATAAATTATCCTGACACTGCCTCTGGTCCAACCCCTGTGAGTATCTCATTTTAAACAAAGTCTGAAAAATAAAATAATTCACCTGAATGCCTCTCTTTGGACAAATAGACTCATTTGACCCCTTCACGGAGGATTGGACACCGTATGTTGAGTACCTCAGGTATTATTTCCAAGCAACAAAATAGAGGAGGAGACAAAATGCAAAGCGGTTCTCCTAATTGTTTGTGGAACTCACACATATAACCTTATTTGGAGTCTAACAGTCCCAAGCGCGCCCGACTTTAAATCATTCAGTGAGCTTGTGGATTTAGTGAAGGTTTGATTGCATTCTCAACCTTCAGTCATATTCCAGAGATTCCAATTTAATTTGAGGGTGAGAGCCCCAGATAAATTGATCATGACTTACATTGTTAAACTGAAACAATTATCAGAATATTGTGATTTTGGAGCCACTCTAATCGACATGTTACAGGATAGGTTAGCCTGTGGCATGAACAAGTTACACTATTCAATGCAGAGTGCTTGCCGAGGTCGATCAAACTTTAAATGAGCAATGGAGATCGCGCTGGCTATAGAAAGCCCTGTAATAGATGCACAACAGTTGCAGTGCCCTCAAAATAGTGCTGTTCATCAGTTAGGGCAGGAACCTGCAGCCAGGTGTGGTGCCAAAACTGTTCAAGCAGCTGTGAAGCAGGATACAATTTCAGCCACCAACCAAACAAAAAGGTGAAGAATAGGCAGTCAGTCAGTCATGCTTAAAGTGGAATGTTACTGTGGCGGTAACCACACTCCTGAATCAGGTTGGTTTAAGGAAGCTGAGTGTTCTTATTGTCAATAAAGAGAACATTTGATAAATCAGTGCAGAGCTAAGTCAAGATAGCCGAGAAATCAATCAACTAAGTGTAGCGCACAAAGACCACATGACCCCTAATGCATACTACCACACTAAGATATTACAAGTATAAGATGTGGAAGAGCCCAGCACCAGTAATTCCGGTATTCATTCTCTGTTTGATTTAAAAACAGACAAGATAGACCCTATTACTGTAACGCTCTGGGTAAAGGGAATCCTCTAATAATAATAATCTTTACTGTTACGAGTCGGCTTACATCAATGAAGCACTTAGTCGCCACACTCCGGCGCCTGTTCGGGTACACAGAGGGAGAATTCAGAATGTCCAAAAGACGTAACAGCACGCCTTTCGGGACTTGTGGGAGGAAACCGGAGCACCCGGAGGAAACCCACGCAGACACGGGGAGAACGTGCAGACTCTGCACAGATAGTGACCCAAACCTGGAAACGAACTTCGACCCTGGAGCTGTGAAGCAACCGTGCTAACTTGCTGCCCATAAGGTGGAACTGGGTACAGGGGCATCAGACACTGTGATGGGCAAGCATCTGAGAGAGGGAGTCCAAATTCCGAACTATATTCTATGGACAACAGTCTACCCAGCTCCCAGTGATCATAGTGATGGGTCAAGGACTAAGCCTTCTCAGCTGCGATTGGCTTAAAGAAATCAATTGGAATCAGCCCGAGATTTTTCAAGTGCGGGAAGGGGAATTGCCCGAATTGATAAGACAATATGAAAGCATCTTCTGTGATAAATTAGGCAAAATCAAAGGGATACAATCTAAGATTTATTTGGATCCAAAGGCAACTCCCTGATTCTTTAGGGCAAGACTGTACCATAGGCCTTACGAGAGAGAGTTGATATTGAGTTAAATAGGTTGGAAAAACGAGGCATTATCCAGCCAGTTCAGTTCATGAATGAGCAGCACCTATAGTCCCCGAATTGGTCGGAGGTTTCAAAGGAGAGATGGATATCAATTGGTAAATGATGAATTTAGAGGGCTATCGAGATAGGGCTGGGGAATGGGACTAGCTATGTAGCTCTTTCGGGAGCTGGTGCAGACACGATGGGTCAAATGGCCTCCTTCTGTGCTATAAAATTCTTTGATTCTGTAAGACCATCCGCATAATCAGGCTGCCAAGCTGGATAATTGTCCAATCCTGAGAATTGAAGGCCTGCATGCAAAGCTGACAGGAGGTCAATCTTACACAAAGCTGGATATGAGTCACGCATATCAGCAACTTGAATTAGATACACGTCTCGGGGATTTGTCATGATAAACTCACACAAAGGCCTATACCAGTACACACGACTGCCCTTTGGTATATCTCGGCATGTGCGATATTCGAAAGGACAATGGAGATTCTGCTACAGGGATACCGCAGGTTGTTGTATACCTTGATGATGTCCTTATAACTGGATTGACAGAGGTTGATCATCTAATAAACTTAGAAGAGGTGTTAAAGAGGTTTTGGGAGGCTGAAGTTTGCCTCAGGAAATAGAAGTGCATTTTTCTAGCCACTGAGGAGACCTACCTGGGCACTGTGTAGATACAAAAGAATCTTGTGGAAACCAGGTCATGTTGATAAAGGAGGCACCTGCCCCCACAAACACAACTGAATTTGAATTGTTTTTGGGGATGGTAAACTACTGTGGATTTCTTTTACAAAACCTACTAACAGTTTTGGCCCCTTTGCTTTTTCTGCTATTGTTGGTCTCAGAAGGACCCCAGCTTTCGACAGACTAGAGCAACTGCTGCATTCTTCAAACCTGTTAGCACATCTCAGCCCATCTAAGGAACTGATATTGACCTGCAATGCATCTCCATATGGTGTTGGTGCAGGATTGTCCCATGAGATGGATTATGGCTGTGAAAGGCTGAATGGGTATCTCGCAAGAACCCTCTTAGAGGCTGAAAAGGCTACTCAGAAATCAAGAAGGAAGGACTATCAATAGTCTTTGGTATCAAGAAATTCCACCAGCAATTACATGGGAGACACTTTACCATTGAAGAAACCCAAGACAGAAACAAAGATGACAAGGATATCCCGCCGATCGCCTCGGCAAGAATTCAATGATGCCCATTAATTCTGTCCGCCTATGAATACACCTTCAAGCACTGATCTGGAACACACATCGCAAATGCGGATGCTCTTAGCAACCCACTCTTACAAGAAAATATCATATTTACTCCAGTATCACAATAAAACATCATGGCATTAAATGTTTTAGACACATTGCCAGTCTCGGCGAAGCAGATCAGGAACAGGACTAATCGCAATCCACTTCTGTCCAAAATAAGAGACAGAATACTTATAGGATGGGTAAAAAAGCCAGTTTCTGAAGAAATGAAAGTATTCTTTACCTGCAAGAATGAATTGATTTGGCAGGATGGCATCATACTCTGGGGAGCAAGAGTAATCATTTCTGTACCAGGCAGAGAGTCATTCCTAACTGAATTACAAAGCACTTATCCTGGCATCTCTAAGGTGAAAATGCTTGCCAAGAGTTATGTGTGGTGGCCTGGTATTGATGCTGATATTGAGAAGCTAGTCAAGCACTGTCAACAGTGCCAACTGCAACAAAGGTTGTCTGCTACTGCCCCGCTGCACCCTTGGGAATGGCCTGGCCGGCCATGGTTATAAATCCATATTGATTATGTTGGTCCATTCCTGGGTGCAATGTTTTTGCTCATGATTGATGCACACTCTAAATGGATAGACCTGCATCACATGCTACCATTGAAAGATTACGCCAATGCTTTTCAACTCATGGATTACCTAAAGTCACAATGGATCCATGTTTACAAGTGCTGAGTTTCAAAACTTTGCTGCTCTCCATAGAACCATAGAATTCCTACAGTCCATAAGGAGGCCATTCGGCCCATCACATCTGCACAACACTCTTAAAGAGCACCCTACCCCCTTACCCCCACCCTATCCCCGTAACCCCATAACCCCACCAAACCTGCACATCTTTGGACATTAAGAGGCAATTTAGCTCGACCAATCCCCAAAACTGCACATCTTTGGACTGTGGGAGGAAACCGGAGCACCTGGAGGAAATCCACGGAGACACACGTTGAAAGTGTAAATTGCACACAGTCACCCGAAGCTGGAATTGAACCCGAGTCTCTGGCGCTGTGAGGCACCAGTGCTAACCACTGTGCCACCGTGCCACCCTTAAGCACATTAGAACTGCACCTTACAGGGAGGCATGTGGCGCAGTGTTTAGCACTGGGACTGCAGCGCTGAGGACCCGGGTTTGAATCCCGGCCCTGGGTCACTGTCAATGTGGAATTTGCACATTCTCCCCATGTCTGCGCAGGTTCACCCCCACAACCCAAAAGCTGTGCTGGTTAAGTGGATTGGCCATGCTAAATTGCCCCTTAATTGGAAAAGAAAAACAATTGCCTTTTCTAAATTTATAAAAAATAACTGTACCTTAGCACCCAGCATCTAACGGACGAGCCGAGAGAGCGGACCAAAATTTCAAGTCTGACCTAAATAAACTGTCAGGACCAACATTGGAGACCAAAATCTCACAATTCCTCCTTAGTTGTCGTACCACTCCACATGCAACAACAGGAGTTCCACCAGCAGAACTGCTAATGAAACAATCTCATTCTAGACTGAACCTTGTGTTTCCAAATTTGCCAGGGAGGGTAGAAGTAAACCAAAGTAATCAAAACAAGCCATGATTCACATAGTACAGCATGGTCATTTATGGTAAATGAAGCCGTATACTTGAGAAACTTAGTGGATCAAGTTAGATCCCCAGAATTAAAGACTGGGCTAAGTGGATGTGGAGGGACGGATCGTGGACCACTTGAAGAGTTAAGAGACCCTCCAGCAGAAAGTGTTGCCATCAAGAAATATTTTTGAACCCGTAAGCACCGAAGTACCTGATTGACCTGTTATCGACATACCTGATGTCTCTGTATTCGTTATTACAGTTCCTGTTAATATTGGTCCTGTAGAAGCATCTCAGGCAACAGGAATTCACAGCTCAACAAAGAACAGGAAAACTCCCAAAATATTCAATTTAAAATGGTCCGGCCCAAGTGCATAATGTCCAGTTGACATTTATGACTGAGTGAAATGGTTATTGAAGATTATATAAAGGACTTAAACGGAGAGGGATGCGGTGATTGTCCCTTTAAGGGCAATACAGCAGAATAAAGGTCACATGGCCTGTATGATCAATCAGATTTGGGAATCACCCCAGTGGGTGGAGCCCCCTTCGGCAAAGAGACATTTTGAGAGCTGACTCCGGCCATGAGACTGCTGTACAATTCTTATTCATAAATATCTTTGGTTTCATTATTGAAATTTGTGAAAGTGAAATTTTACAGTGGGGTTTATCCTGATCTTTGTGGGGGGGGAGCGCCCCAATGCTTGGGGAGGGGGTGGGGGGATTCTGATCTCCATGAGGGTGGGAGGTGCCTTAAATGTGATTTTGATATAAAGGGTGCCCCAATCTCAGAAACCAGCTTTTGTAAGGGCCCCGAAGAATCCAGCACGAGTTTTAAGGATACAAAATAATAAAGTTTATTTACTATAACAACATATACATAGCAGTAGCAGTAACTTCCCTTGCTACCTTCTCCTTCCTCTTGGTTCCTGGACTGGCCAGCTTATTTATAGTAGGAGTTTCTCCGCCCCCCTCATTGGGGAAGTTCATACTCCCATAGGATTGTGGGATAATCATTAGTCCCCAGCCAATCGTCAGTAGGCAGGTTATAACATCCCTCCCCCCCAAAGTCCAAGGAATCCACCGTAGGCCCTGGCGAAGGGAGGCGTCGAACTCGTTTGGCCGCAGGCCGGACGCCATTTGCACGCGGCGCTGGATCAGGCGGCGTATAACGAGACGGAGACCGACGCTTCCGTGATGAACGGCGCGGTTGTACATCCACGGCCTGTGGACCCGAGGATTCCCCCTCTGATTCATCCTGTGTCTCCATCTCGAAGTCAGAGTCTGCTGCCTCCGTCATGTCAGCGTCTCTGTCCCCATTCGGTCCCGTCATGACCTGCGCAGGTTGAGAGTGAGGCACCAGTGGAAGATTTGGAGGACTACCTTCCCTTGTTTCTGGTCTTTGCCGCTGTTGAACTGAGCTCCGGGGGCGGGGAATCTTTTGCGGGGATGATCTTCTGGACCGGACGTGGTCTACATGTTTTCGCTGGAGACGACCCTGGGCTTGCACTTGGTATGATATAGGGCCCGTTTGGCGAAAGATTACCCCAGGAACCCATTGGGCACCACCAGCAAAATTCTGCACGAATACTGGGTCACCGGGCGCAAACTGCCGAATCGGACGATGCCGAGACAATTCCGGTCCCTGCCGTTCGTGTGCAGCGTACTTTTGCGCCAATGTCCGGGAAGACCATACTAAGGCGGGTGCGAAGTCTCCGGCCCATTAGGAGTTCTGCGGGAGATACCCCAGTCACTGTATGGGGGGTGGTCCTGTACGTAAACAAAAACCGAGCCAGTCTCGTGTCCATTGATCCGGAAGACTGCTTCTTTAGGCCTCTTTTGAATGTTTGCACTGCACGCTCTGCCAACCCATTTGAAGCCGGGTGGTAAGGGGCAGTGCGGATATGGCGGATGCCGTTCATCTTTGTAAACCTAGCAAACTCCTCACTCGTGAATGGAGTGCCATTATCCGTGACCAGCACCTCGGGGAGGCCATGCGTGCTAAATGATAAACGCATTTTTTCAATTGTTGCGCAGGACGTTGTCCCCTGCATCTTATGCACCTCCAGCCATTTGGACTGGGCGTTAATTCGTAGAAGGAACATGGATCCCTGAAAAGGGCCTGCAAAATCTGCATGTAAGCGTGCCCAAGGCCGCCCTGGCCATTCCCAGTGATGTAGGGGCGCGGCCGGCGGAAGCTTCTGATGCTCCTGGCAAATGGAGCAGGTTTGGGCCACCTTCTCAATGTCGGTGTCGAGGCCTGGCCACCAGACATAACTCCGGGCCAACATTTTCATCTTGGTCACGCCCGGATGCCCATTGTGCAAGTCTGATAATATCAGCTCCTGGCCTTTTTCCGGGACAACCACACGCGTCTCCCACAAGAGGATGCCGTCTTCCACGCTGAATTCTGACAGCTTGGAGGAAAATGCCCGTAACTCGCCTGGGAGCTGTCTATGCTGCCCACCATACAGGACTATGTGCCGAACCTTTGACAGGACTGGCTCCGTCGGGTCCACTCACGGATCTGTGATGCCGTGACAGGCAAGGTGTCCATAAAATTTAGGGTTGCGACCACCTCACCGGTCGTGGGGGTCGACATGGGGCCGGTCGATAAAGGCAATCGGCTCAGTGCGTCGGCATTTGCTATCTGCGTACCTGGTTTGTGCTCCAGAGAATACTCATATGCAGCAAGCAACAAAGCCCAGCGCTGGATCCGTGCAGAAGCAATGGGCGGTATCGGCTTATCCTCTCTGAAGAGTCCCAGCAGGGGCTTATGATCAGTCACGATAGTGAAATGGCGGCCGTACACATACTGGTGGAAGCGTTTCACCGCGAAAACCACTGCCAGGCCCTCCTTCTCGATCTGCGCGTACTTCTTCTCCGCTGCAGTCAATGTGCGGGAGGCGAAAGCTATCGGTCGCTCGGCCCCGTTCTCCATCTTGTGGGACAGGACAGCCCCAATACCATACGGGGATGCATCACATGTGACGAGCAAAGGCTTTCCCGGATCATAGTGGGTTAGTAACCCAGACGACGACAATTGTTGCTTTACCCGCCGGAAAGCGGTTTCTTGCGGCTGACCCCAAACCCAGGTGTGATTTTTCTTTAGCAGCAGGTGTAAGGGGGCCAGCGTAGTTGCCAGATTGGGGAGGAACTTCCCGTAATAGTTTACGAGACCGAGAAAAGAACGAAGATGCGAAGTGTCAGTCGGGGTGGGGGCATGGTGAATTGCACGCACCTTCTCTGCGACGGGGTGCAGACCCTCGCGGTCCACCCGATAACCTAGGTAGACTACTTCTTTTACCTGAAATACGCACTTTGTGTGACGTAAACGGACTCCAGCCTCCGAAAGGCGTTTAAGGACAGCCTCCAGATTTTCCAAATGCTCTTGCTCCGACGTCCCTGTAATCAACACGTCATCTAGGTAGACAGCCACACATGGTAAACCTCTCAAAATGCCCTCCATAACACGTTGAAAAATTGCGCAGGCAGAGGATACTCCAAAGGGCAACCGTGTATATTCATACAGGCCCCGGTGTGTGTTAATTGTTACATATGGTCGGGAGGCAGGGTCCAGCTCCAACTGCAGGTAGGCGTGACTCATATCTAATTTTGTGAATGAGAGTCCGCCTGCAAGTTTCGCGTAGAGATCCTCTATGCGAGGCATTGGGTCTCGGTCGAGTCGGGAAACTGTATTCACTGTAAGTTTATAGTCGCCACACAAGCGAACTGTGGCATCTGGCTTCATTACTGGCACAATTGGTGCTGCCCAGTCAGCAAAACGGACAGGCCTGATAATACCCAAACTCTCCAAACGAGTGAGCTCCCCTTCTACCTTCTCGAGCAAAGCGTAAGGCACTGGGCGCGCCCGGAAATAGCGCGGTGTGGCTCCTGGTTCAACTTGGATACGGGCTACGGCCCCTTTTATTTTCCCCAGACCAGGCTGGAACACCTCTGGGTATCGTCCTAGCACCTCAGTCAACCCTCCAGAAACTGTTTGGAGGATGTGCTGCCATTGCAACCGCAAATGGCGCAACCAGTCCCGACCTAACAGGCTGGGCCCATGGCCACGCACTACGATAAGTGGGAAACACCCCTCCTGGCGTCCATAGACAACAGGGGTCATTGTAGTTCCTGCAATGTCCAGTGGTTCCCCCGTGTAGGTGGCCAACCTGGCCTGTGAGTCAGTTAGTGTAAGGGTCCGTATACCCTGCTTGATGCGGTCGAATGTCCTCTGGGCGATCACGGAGACCGCTGCGCCAGTATCCAACTCCATCTCCAGCGGGTGGCCATTGACCCGTACTGTCACCTTAATAGGGGCCACACGGGGAGCTGCCACACAATGCAGCTGCAGGCAGTCGTCCTCCGTCTCCACGTCCTCAGGAGTGGTCGCCGCAGGTTCATCCACATGGAAGGTACGGCCTCTGGGCTGGTCCCAGTTACGGCCCCTGGGCTGGTCCCAGTTTCGGTCGGAACGACGGCGCCTCTGGCATCCCCAGGACCGCCGTCCGCGACGGGGTCGGCGCCTACAAGTCTGACACGGACATGGCTCCTCATCCATTGGCTCTGGAGAAGGCTCCCTTCGGGGAGGAATGTCCGATGGCCACTGGCGTCGGTCTGGTCGTTGCCTCACCCAAGGTACCGCAGGAGTGCGGGGGGACGTTTTTGGGCGGAAAGGGTTTCGCCCCAAGGCATGCACTTCCATTCCCTGTAGCTCCTGTACTCCTCGCTCTGCGCTCTCTCGGGACAAGACTATTTGTATTGCCTGTTGAAAAGTCAATGTTGGCTCCGCTAACAACTTTCTCTGGGTGGCCGCATTGTTAATACCGCAAACCAAACGGTCGCGTAACATTTCTGACAAGGTCTCACCATAGTCACAGTATTCCGCAATCCCGCGTAGCCTGGATAAAAAATCGGCAAGGGATTCTCCAGGGGTCCTCTCAGCGGTATTAAACCGGTAACGCTGGACTATCGTGGACGGGGTTGGGTTAAAGTGTTGCCCCACTATATTCACAAATTCGTCAAACGTTTTGGTGTCCGGCGCAGCTGGGTACGTAAGGCTCCTAATCACCCCAAACGTATGCGGTCCGCAGGCGGTGAGCAATATGACCACCTGGCGCTCGTTTTCAGTGATATTGTTTGCCCGGAAATAGTAACGCATCCGTTGCGTGTACTGGTTCCAGCTTTCCAGCGCAGCATCAAAAACATCCAAACGTCCGTACAGAGGCATGGTATAATAGAAAACAACTTCCAACCTGTATCCAACAAAAATCCAGGGAGGTGGCTTCAGCAGTGTAGACAGCTATTCACTTTTACCTTCGTCGCCAGTTTTGTAAGGGCCCCGAAGAATCCAGCACGAGTTTTAAGGATACAAAATAATAAAGTTTATTTACTATAACAACATATACATAGCAGTAGCAGTAACTTCCCTTGCTACCTTCTCCTTCCTCTTGGTTCCTGGACTGGCCAGCTTATTTATAGTAGGAGTTTCTCCGCCCCCCTCATTGGGGAAGTTCATACTCCCATAGGATTGTGGGATAATCATTAGTCCCCAGCCAATCGTCAGTAGGCAGGTTATAACACCAGCTTTACCGGCATGTTTAGCACCACCACTCCTCCCGCCGCCCACTCACCCACCTCACAGCCGAATGGGGGTGGAGCCTCCTTCAGCAAAGAGACATTTTGAGAGCTGACTCCAGCCATGAGCTGCTGGACAATTGTTATTCATAACTATCTTTGGTTTCACTATTGAAATTTGTGAAAGTGAATCTTCACAGTGGGGTTTATCCTGATCTTTGGGGGGGGGGATTCCAATCTCCATCGGGGGTGGGAGGTGCCTTAAATGTGATTTTGATATAAAGGGTGCCCCAATCTCAGAATCTGGCTTTACCGGCATGTTTAGCAGCCCCCACCCACCCACCCACCCCACAGCCGAATAGGGATGGAGCCTCCTTCGACAAAGACACATTTTGAGAGCTGACTCCGGCCATAGTATCATGTTTCATTACTGTATCTGCTTATCCTGGAAAATTATTATGCACCAGCCAAAGGGTGGTGTATCTGTGGAACTCTTTGTCGCAGAAAGCTGTGGAGGCCAAATCACTGAGTGTCTTTAAGACAGAGATAGATAGGTTCGTGATTAATAAGGGGATCAGGGGTTATGGGGAGAAGGCAGGTGAATGGGGATGAGAAATATATCAGCCATGATTGAATGGCGGAGTAGACTCGATGGGCCGAGTGGTCTAATTCTGCTCCTATGACTTATGATCTTACTACAACTTATTAACGGCCTTTGGTAACATCACAATAAGGATGATAATGAAAATCACAAAAAGGAATTGAAACAAAGCAGCAAAAATTACGAACAATGGTGAACTTGAAGGAGTTAAAAATCTGCAGTAAAATATAAAAATCTTTGTATGGTCGCATAATTCAATCCTGGAGAAGTGAGTCTATTTTTAATCTGGTGGGAACCAGAGAGGTTCAGCTGGGCTGACCAGTTTACAACCCGTCCAGTTTTATTTTCCATTGACTCTTTGGACTCAACTTACACCCTTTCCCTCCCCTTATCTCAAAAGCCTTGAAGTGCTTGCATTCCTGATGCTGTAATATTTATGGTGGTATATGAAGCGGCATTTTTTCATTTTTCTGAACAACCTCACGACTGCACACATTAAAAAAAATCTTTTAAAAATTCTACAACCAGCCAATGAACGGTATCTGCTATTAGAGTTACGTAGAAACATGGAAAATAGGAGCAGGAGGAGGCCATTCGGCCCTTCAAGCCTGCTCCATCATTCATTATGATCATAGCTGATCATCCAACTCAATAGCCGAATCCCGCCTTCCCCCATATCCTTTGATCCCCTTCGCCCTAAGCGCTATATCTAACTGCTTCTTGAAAACATACAATGTTTTGGCCTTAACTAATTTCACAGGCTCACCACTCTCTGGGTGAAGAAAATTCTCCTCATCTCTGTCCTAAATGGTCTACCTCGTATCCTCAAATTGTGACCCCTGGTTCAGGACACACCAACCATCGGGAAAATTCTTCCTGCATCTGCCCTGTCTAGTCCCGTTAGAATTTTATAGGTTTCTATGAGATCTCACCTCAATCTTCTGACCTCCAGAGACTACAAACCTAACCGATGCAATCTTTCCTCATACATCAGTCCTGCCATCCCGGGAATCAGTCTGGTAAACCTTCACTGCAGCCTCTCGAGCAAGAACATCCTTCCTCAGATAAAGAGGCCAAAACTGCACACAGTATTCCAGGTGTGGCCTCACCATGGCCCTATAAAATTGCAGCAAGACATCCCTGCTCCAGTTATCGAATCCTCTCACTATGAAGGCCAGTATACCATTTGTCTTCTTTACTGCCTGCACCTGCATGCTTACCTTCAGTGATTTGTGTATGAGGGCACCCAGGTCTCGTTGCACATTCCCCTCTCATAATGTATGGCCATTATGACGTTTACGGGTGGCACGGTGGTTAGCACTGCTGCCTCCCAGCACCAGGGACCCAGTTCGATTCCAGCTTTGCGTGACTGTCTGTGTGGAGTTTGCATGTCCTCCCTGTGGCTGCGTGGGTTTCCTCTTGGTGCTCTGGCTTCCTCCCACAGTCTAAAGATGTGCAAGTTAGGTGGGTTGGCCAGGTTAAACTGCCCCTTAATGTCCAAAGGTTAGGTGGGTGTTATAACCTGCCTGCTTACCATTTGCTGGGGACTAATGACAATCCCACAATCCTGTGGGAGTATGAGCTTCCCCAATGAGGGGGGGCGGAGAAACCATTAGTAAACTCCAAGTATAAATAAAGCTGGCCAGTTTAGGAACCAGCAGGAAGGAGTGTGCAGCAAGGGAAGTTGTTGCTGCTGTTATATATATATGTTATTGTAAATAAATGTTATTATTTTGTATCCTTAAAACTTGCGCTGGATTCTTCGTGGCTCTCACAAAACTGGCGACGAGGGTTAAAGTGAATAGCTGTCTACACTGCTGAAGCCACCTCCCTGGATTTTTGTTGGATACAGGTTGGAAGTTGTTTTCTATTACACCATGCCTCTGTACGGACGTTTGGATGTTTTTGATGCTGCGCTGGAAAGCTGGAACCAGTACGCACAACGGATGCGTTACTATTTCCGGGCAAACAATATCACCGAAAACGAGTGCCAGGTGGTCATATTGCTCACCGCCTGCGGCCCGCATACGTTTGGGGGTGATTAGGATCCTTACGTACCCAGCTGCGCCGGACACCAAAACGTTTGATGAACTTGTGAATATAGTGGGGCAACATTTTAACCCAACCCCGTCCACGATAGTCCAGCGTTACCGGTTTAATACCGCTGAGAGGACCCCTGGAGGATCCCTTGCCGATTTTCTATCCAGGCTACGCAGGATTGCGGAGTACTGTGACTATGGTGAGACCTTGTCAGAAATGTTACGCGACCGTTTGGTTTGCGGTATTAACAATGCGGCCACCCAGAGAAACTTGTTAGCTGAGCCGACATTGACTTTTCAACAGGCAATTCAAATAGTATTGTACCGAGAGAGCGCAGAGCGAGGAGTGCAGGAGCTACAGGGAATGGAAGTGCATACCTTGGGGCGCAACCCCTTCCGTCCGAAAACGTCCCCCCGCACTCCTGCGGTACCTTGGGCGAGACAGCGTCCGGAACGACGCCAGCGGCTGTCGGACATTCCTCCCCGAAGGTAGCCTTCTCCAGAACCAATGGATGAGGAGGCATGTCCGTGTCAAATTTGTAGTCGCGGATGCCGGTCCTGGGGGCGCCAGAGGCGCCGTCGTTCCGACCGAAACTGGGACCAGCCCAGGGGCCATAACTGGGACCAGCCCAGGGGCCGTATCTTCCATGTGGATGAACCTGCGGCGACTACTCCTGAGGACGTGGAGACGGAGGACGACTGCCTGCAGCTGCATTGTGTGGCAGCTCCCCATGTGGCCCCCATTAAGGTGACAGTACGGGTCAATGGTCACCCGCTTGAGATGGAGTTGGACACTGGCGCAGCGGTCTCTGTGATTGCCCAGAGGACATTCGATCGCATCAAGCAGGGTATACAGACCCTTACATTAACCGACTCACAGGCCAGGTTGGCCACCTACACGGGGGAACTACTGGACATTGCAGGAACTACAATGACCCCTGTTGTTTATGGGCACCAGGAGGGGCGTTTCCCACTTAACGTGGTGCGCGGCCATGGGCCCAGCCTGTTGGGTCAGGACTGGTTGCGCCATTTGCGGTTGCAATGGCAGCACATCCTCCAAACAGTTTCTGAAGGGTTGACTGAGGTGCTAAGACGATACCCAGATGTATTCCAGCCTGGTTTGCGGAAAATAAAAGGGGCCGTAGCCCGTATCCAAGTCGAACCAGGAGCCACGCCGCGCTATTTCCGGGCGCGCTCGGTGCCTTACACCTTGCTCGAGAAGGTAGAAGGGGAGCTCACTTGTTTGGAGAGTTTGGGTATTAACAGGCCCGTCCGTTTTGCTGACTGGGCAGCACCAAGCAGTACCTGTAATGAAGCCAGATGCCACAGTTCACTTGTGTGGTGACTATAAACTTACAGTGAATACGGCTTCCCGACTCGACCGATATCCAATGCCTCGCATAGAGGATCTCTACGCGAAGCTTGCAGGCAGACTCTCCTTCACAAAATTAGATGAGTCACGCCTACCTACAGTTGGAGCTGGACCTTGCCTCCCGACCATATGTAACGATTAATACACACCGGGGCCTGTATGAATATACACGGTTGCCCTTTTGGAGTATCCTCTGCCTGCGCTATTTTTCAACGTGTTATGGAGGGCATTTTGAGAGGTTTACCACGTGTTGCTGTCTACTTAGATGACGTTTTGATTACAGGGACGTCGGAGCAGGAACATTTGGAAAATCTAGAGGCTGTCCTTAGACGCTTTTCGGAGGCTGGAGTCCGTTTACGTCGCACAAAGTGCGTATTTCAGGCAAAGGAAGTAGTCTACCTAGGTTATCGGGTGGACCGCGAAGGTTTGCACCCCGTTGCAGAGAAGGTGCGTGCGATTCAACAGGCCCCCGCCCCGACTGACACTTCGCATCTTCGTTCTTTTCTCGGTCTCGTAAACTATTACGGGAAGTTCCTCCCCAATCTGGCAACTACGCTGGCCCCGTTGCACCTTCTGCTAAAGAAAAATCACACCTGGGATTGGGGTCAGCCGCAAGAAACCGCTTTTCGGTGGGTAAAGCAACAATTGTCGTCGTCTGGGTTACTAACCCACTATGATCCTGGAAAGCCTTTGCTCGTCACATGTGATGCATCCCCGTATGGTATTGGGGCCGTCCTGTCCCACAAGATGGAGAACGGAGCCGAGCGTCCGATAGCTTTCGCCTCCCGCACATTGACTGCAGCGGAGAAAAAGTACGCGCAGATCGAGAAGGAGGGCCTGGCAGTGGTTTTTGCAGTGAAACGCTTCCACCAGTACGTGTATGGCCGCCATTTCACTATCGTGCCTGATCATAAGCCTCTGCTGGGGCTTTTCAGAGAGGATAAGCCAATACCGCCCATTGCTTCCGCACGGATCCAGTGCTGGGCTTTGTTGCTTGCTGCATACGAGTATTCTCTGGAGCACAAACCAGGAACGCAGATAGCAAATGCCGACGCACTGAGCCGATTGCCTTTATCGACCGGCCCCATGTCGACCCCCACGACCGGTGAGGTGGTTGCAACCCTAAATTTTATGGACACCTTGCCTGTCACGGCATCACAGATCTGTGAGTGGACCCAGACGGAGCCAGTCCTGTCAAAGGTTCAGCACATAGTCCTGTATTGTGGGCAGCACAGACAGCTCCCAGGCAAGATGCGAGCATTTTCCTACAAGCTGTCAGAATTCAGCGTGGAAGACGGCATCCTCTTGTGGGGGACGTGTGTGATTGTCCTGGAAAAAGGCCAGGAGCTGATACCAAGAGACTTGCACAATGGGCATCCAGGTGCGACACCGACATTGAGAAGGTGGCCCAAAACTGCTCCATTTGCCAGGAGCATCAGAAGCTTCCGCCGGCCGCTCCCCTACATCACTGGGAATGGCCAGGGCGGCCTTGGGCACGCTTGCATGCAGATTTCGCAGGCCCTTTTCAAGGATCCATGTTCCTTCTATTAATCAACGCCCACTCTAAATGGCTAGAGGTGCATAAGATGCAGGGGACAACGTCCTGCGCAACAATTGAAAAGATGCGTTTGTCTTTTAGTACGCATGGCCTCCCGAGGTGCTGGTCACGGATAACGACACTCCATTCACGAGTGAGGAGTTTGCGAGGTTCATGAAGATGAACGGCATACGCCATATCCGCACTGCCCCTTACCACCCGGCTTCAAATGGGTTGGCAGAGCGCGCAGTGCAGACATTCAAAAGAGGACCAAAGAAGCAGTCTTCCGGATCAATGGACACGAGACTGGCTCGCTTTTTGTTTACGTATAGGACCACCCCCCCATGCGGTGACTGGGGTAGCTCACGCAGAACTCCTAATGGGCCGGAGACTTCGCACCCGCCTTAGTATGGTTTTCCCGGACATTGGCGCAAAAGTACGCCGCACACAAGAACGGCAGGGACAGGGATTTTCTCAGCATTGGCCGATTCGGCAGTTTGCGCCCGGTGACCCAGTGTTCTTTCGGAATTTTGCTGGTGGTGCCCAGTGGGTTCCTGGCATAATCTTTCGCCAAACGGGCCCTATATCTTACCAGATGCAAGCCCAGGGTCGTCTCCAGCGCAAACATGTAGACCACGTTCGGTCCAGAAGACTATCCCCTCCAAAGATTCCCCGCCCCCCGGCGCTCATTTCTACAGCCGCAGAGACCAGAGACAAGTGAAGGTAGTCCTCACAATCTTCCACTGGTGCCTCACTCAAAGCCTGCGCAGGTCGTTACAGAACCGAATGGAGATAGAGACGCTGACATGACGGAGGCAGCAGACTCTGACTCCGAGATGGAGACACAGGATGCATCAGAGGGGGAATCCTCGGGTCCACGGGCCCTGGATGTACAACCGTTACGCCGTTCATCACGGAAGCGCCGGTCTCCCTCTCGTTATACGCCGCCTGATCCAGCGCCGCGTGCAAATGGTGTCTGGCCTGCGGCAAAACGAGTCTGACGCCCTCCTTCGCCAGGGTCTTCGGTGGATTCCTTGGACTTTACGGGGGAGGGATGTTATAACCTGCCTGCTTACCATTGGCAGGGGACTCATGACAATCCCACAATCCTGTGGGAGTATGAGCTTCCCCAATGAGGGGGGGGCGGAGAAACCATTAGTAAACTCCAAGTATAAATAAAGCTGGCCAGTTTAGGAACCAGCAGGAAGGAGTGTGCAGCAAGGGAAGTTGCTGCTGCTGTTATATATATATATGATATTGTAAATAAATGTTATTACTTTGTATCCTTAAAACTTGTGCTGGATTCTTCATGGCCCTCACAAAAGTGGGTTTACTGGGTGACAGGGTGGTGGCGTGGGCCTTGGTAGGGTGCTCTTTTGGTTGGTCGGTGCAGACTGGGCCGAATGGCCCCCTTCTGCACTGTATGATTCTATGATATTTTGCATTGCAAGTTGCTGGATGTGTGAGATGGGAACAGTGCAGTGTCCTCTGGTTTCTGGGTGAATAAGGTAAGCAACTGCATTGCTCCTTAACAGGTCAGATTAAAGGAATGTGAAATGATGAGCAGGAGCTCTGAACAAGGAAATGTAAATCAATGTCCTTTCTTCATATTTCCATGTGCAGAAAGATTTTAAAAAGGAAAAGAAAGAATCAATGAAGAGAGAGAAAAAAAAACAGAACTTTTAAAAATAGTTTTCATTATTTGCTTGTTTAAGTTTCCAACGATAATTAAAATCTGAAGGAGGTAAATTCCATGCTTGTAACGGTTAGTCTGTTCCAGAAAGGTTGACTGGCAGTAATTTACACGTGTAACATCATTAAGAGGGAGCTTAGATTTGAAATGGCTTGACCTAACTACCTATGGTGAGGTTACTTCACATTCTCCAATAACTTTGAATGGTGAGATGCTTATGAAGGTAATAGCAGACTGGTACATCTTTGACAGCAGCCTTACAATATCTGCTTTCAATCAAATATCTTCCTTTGTGTGAAGTTGCTGTGGCATTCATGCGTAAGTAACAGCGAGTGCTATTAACCTCAAACTCTATGATTCTATGACCATTATTATGACAGCAATTTTGGGACAATTGTTTTCACCAGTTGGTGAATTTGTAGCTAATGGCAAAGACTCAGAATTTTCACTCAAAGAATAAAGGCTGGCGTTAAAAGAAATGGTTTCACACAGATTGTTATTAGATTATAAATTACATTACCCGAAGTGGCTTTTGAGATGGTTATAATATCATTCAGAAGGGAATTGAATAAATATTTGAAAAGAAAGAACAAAAAAGGGTTAGAGGGAAAAGATAGAGTAATGTGATTAGAGTAGATAACTCCAGTTCAAGAGCTAGCAGAGGCACAGGATCAAATGGCCTCTTTCTGTACCAGATAATCTATGCTTCTTTTTCAGACTAAATGGTTTATCATTCCCAGATAAATCTTTCACTTCTTGTCACAATTCTGGATTTTTGATATTTTTGTTTGTTTCAAGTATCGGATTTATTCAGAAGCAATGTTGTCTTTTAAAGCAAAGCAAATCTGCTGATTCAAATAAATCACAAGCTGCAGGAATTGGAGATGTATATTAAAGGCAGACCAATCAGCGTGTGAAGTGTTTCAGTTTACAGTCTATTTCAAACTGATATAAAAAAATCTAAGCCCAGAATGTCTTTTACTCATTTTGAAAATAGGTGATTTCTTCAAACCCACACCTCAAGGATATGGGGAGAGATAGCTTGATCCTCCTCAGGACATGAACTGCAACTGAAGGTTTGAGCGAGGCGGAAGTGGTGACTTCTCCATTAGATAATCCTGTTGAGAGCAATTTATGGAAGGAGAATTTGTTGGTCAACGTATGTACCTTCAGCTCCTTCCTGCAATCTGTGGTCATGCATTAACCAAGACAGAGGGGGCAGCACGGTGGCGCAGTGGGTTAGCCCTGCTGCCTCACGGCGCCAAGGTCCCAGGTTCGATCCCGGCTCTGGGTCTCTGTCCATGTGGAGTTTGCACATTCTCCCCGTGTTTGCGTGGGTTTCGCCCCCACAATCCAAAAAATGTGCAGGGTAGGTGGATTGGCCACACTAAATTGCCCCTTAATTGGAAAAACATAATTGGGTACTCTAAATTTATTTTAAAAAACTATGACGGAGGGAACAAGCTGGTAACCCACTACCAGTTTTCTTCCAATAAAACCTTTGAACCACTGCAAGACTTGGTGGTAGTTTGGCTTTCATTTGCAATCCACCCTCTCCTCAATGCAGAACAACATGGTCTATATGCAATGGGCAATCAAATTCTTGGACTGGCCTACTCAACCGTTTGTTGTACCACATCATTCTGATCAGACAGCAAGACCCTTGCACCAGGCTGCTGGGGCTTCATTGACATTAACGTCAGGATCTGGTGACTGCATTTAGACCCAATACTATTCTCACTTGACCAATGCCCAATGCCAGGCTTCTCAGGAACATCAGGCGCAAAATAGCAGTCAGCCCAGGAGGGACCAAAAAGGAAACCTAGGGCCTCATGCTTCTCACCACTCACTGTCATCATCTATTGCCACAATTTATATAAGGATTAGGGATGATTGTAAAAAAAAGGAAGAGTTTTGCATTTATATAACACCGACCATGAAGAGCTTTACAACCAGTGAAGCAAATGAAGCAATTTGCAGTGGAGCCACTGTTGTAACTTAGGAAATGTGGCAACCAATTTGCACACAACAAATGTCCGAATAAAAAGAACCTGATAATGATCAAATAATCTGTTTTTTATGATACTGATTGAGCGGTAAATACTGGCCAGGACTCTCCTTGGCCATTGGCGCCCACACTCTTTCACTTGACTCCCATTTGTCAGCCTAACATTATTGATGCCAGGTTTAATTTGAGTCTGACCTGGCATATTTAAACAAAGCCAAGCAATTGCAATGGCTGATGTTCACCTCAGGGTCCAATACTTGTTGCTTACCTCAAGTTAAAACTGTCGCTTTAAACTGTGAACTTCATCTTAATTTTTCTTACTGATAAATTTATCAATTATTTTCTGCTATTATTAATTCTGCAATATTCAAAATTTGTCAACAACGCATTGGTGTTTACAGAGGGGTAAATGTTTGTTTTTACTGAATGGACAGTAAGCTGGCAGAGTAGATAGCCCACTTCTTATTGAATTTAGCATTCCATTTAATCTGCCCTTCTCAGGAGATGATGCGCTGTGTCCAGAGTGTATGTCACTTCCATATTGAACATCATCTGTTGTGACTGTGGAGGCCGATATGGGAGTGGCAAACCCTTTGACAGGTGGCACAGATAAGTGGTATTGACCTAAGGTTGACAGATGTCTTCCTTCTGGCGGACCTTTTCCCAGCCATCTGGTCATTGTTTTTCTGCTTTTTCCATACCATTCCTGACTCCAGACCTTCTGGTCAATAGCAAGGATTTCCAATCCGAGTCAACTTGAAGTCTCGCTCACAGACATCCTTATATCGCTGATGTGGTAAAATATTGGGCTTGTGCCTATAGCACATTCACCATAGAGCATGTCATTTTAGGATGCAGCTGTCATCTGTTTGGCTCATATGACCCAGCCAATAGAGTTGCCGCTGAATTAGGAGGGCAAGCATGCAGGGCGTCCTGGCACATTGGTGTACCTCCATGTTCGGCACTCTATCTGGCCCAATATTCGTCTGAGACTGTAAAGGTGGAAACTGCTCGGTCACTTTTCTTGGCTTGCGTAAGTTGTCCCTGCCTCGCGACTGCAAAGGAGTGTGCCGAGAATACAAACCTGGTACACATAAATCTTTGTATTTTCTGTTAGTTTGCTGTTGGTGAAAGCTCAACATCTTAAATTTGGCATGACAGTTGCAGCCTTGGCAACCCAGGATCTCAGCATCAAGGGACAGGTTGCTGGTAATTATTGATCCAAGGTATGTGAAGCGATCAACGACCTCCAGAGTGAGCTTGTCACTGTTGATGGAAGGTGGGATCTCTATGTCCTCACCCATAACTTTGGTCTTCTGACGCTGATTATCAGTCCAAATTCCTTGCAGGCCCAGGAGAACCGATGTAAAAGCTGCTGCAAGTGGACTTCAGTATGGAATACCAATGCAACATCATCATCAAAAGCAACTCACAGATTATAGGACATCCTGCACTTTGGTCATAGAACATAGAACATACAGTGCAGAAGGAGGCCATTCAGCCCATCGAGTCTGCACCGACCCACTTAAACCCTCACTTCGACCCTATTCCCATAACCAATAACCCCTCCTAACCATTTGAACACTAAGGGTAATTTAGCATGGCCAATCCACCTAACCTGCAGGTCTTTGGACTGTGGGAGGAAAGCGGAGCACCCAGAGGAAACCCACGCAGACACGGGGCAGCACGGTAGCATTGTGGATAGCACAAATGCTTCACAGCTCCAGGGTCCCAGGTTCGATTCCGGTTTGGGTCACTGTCTGTGCGGAGTCTGCACATCCTCCCCGTGTGTGCGTGGGTTTACTCCGGGTGCTCCGGTTTCCTCCCACAGTCCAAAGATGTGCGGGTTAGGTGGATTGGCAATGCTAAATTGCCCATAGTGTCCAAAATTGCCCTTAGTGTTGGGTTGGGTTATGGGGATAGGGTGGAGGTGTGGACCTTGGGTAGGGGGCTCTTTCCAAGAGCCGGTGCAGACTCGATGGGCCGAATGGCCTCCTTCTGCACTGTAAATTCTATGATTCTATGATTCTATGAACGTGCAGACTCCGCACAGAGAGTGACCCAGCGGGGAATTGAACCTGGGACCCTGGTGCTGTGAAGCCACAGTGCTAGCCACTTGTGCTACCGTGCCGCCTGGCATGGCGCGCGGTCTATGGAAGTTTAATATAGTGTGCATGATAAGAGGAAGACGCAGTAGGCATGAGGGTAAAAGGAAGTTTTGTGTTCATAAACACTTTTTATTTCCACTGGAAATTATTGAATGCTTAACAGCCAAAGAAGTATTTTGTGACGTGTAGTCGATTGTAATGTAAGAAATACAGCAACAATTTGAGCACAGCAAGCTCTGCCCAAACAGCAATGCAATAACAGTCAGCTATGCTGTTTTTAATGTTGACTGAGGGCTAACTATTGGCCAGGGCACTGGAGATAACTCCCCTAATCTTCTTCGCTATAGTTCCATGGGATCTCTTATACAACCACTTGAAGGGGCAGAGTGAACATTAAAATTCATGACTCATTTGAAAGGTGGGGAAACAATTGATAGAACTGTATCAGGCGTCGATTAAAGTGGGTGGAAGCAGAACGAGGTGTAGACAAGCGTCCCATTGTGATTGAAAAATAGACTTGTGAAGCAGAAGTGTGAAGGATTGTTAGTGTTACGGCTAAAATCTAGAATTGCAGGGCTGTTCAGAGAGTAAGGGAGGCATGACAACTCTCTTACTGTGACAGTCTGAATGATGTCTGTGAATAGGTCCCCAGAATAATACTGTTAGCATTGACCTATCCAGACAACTCTTTGCATTACAGCTGGATAATTGTGTGGGAAACCTTCCACTCACAGGTGAGTAACAAGGCTTCCTTCCTGTTCCTCACTTGTTCCATGCGCGCCTTCATGGATGACATCATGTTCTGCTTCAATAACTCACTTTCCACTGACCAGCTTTGAAATGTAACTTCCCCTTTAAGGGCCCTCTAAGTGTAGGCACACTGCCTGTTTTCCAACTGCCCAAATGAGCAGACTGCCAATAAGGAATGTGATGAGTTTCATCAGGTCACCACTGGTATTTAAAAAGAGATCTGAGCAACAATATAAATCAGGCCAAAACCATTTCATCCAGATGGGAAGCAGTTGCTCCACCCCCATGTCTGCCCGATCTAGGCTAGAGACAAACTTTGACCCTTAATTACCCACTTACATTGTCTTCGCTTTTCCCATCGTGATACTGTTTTTCACAACAGACTCTCGCCCTAGCTACTGGTTGAAATTCTCAATTATTTTATCCTTCAAGGCATTCTAAATCGCTGTGTTTTGCCATTGAATAACAGAGCACAAATAACAAAGGGAGCAAAGAAAAAGACACAGGGCACTTATCCCTCTTCATTTCAGTTGCTTATTGCATCTTCTTCTTTAAACTTTTGACTTAAATTAACAGAGGAGATTTTCATGAGAGAGCAAAAATTGATAGACCCCCTATGGAAAGACTAAAGCAGTTAATCTATTTTATTGCTCGATAGTTCAGATAGCAAACTGGAGATTTATTAAGTCCACTGTACGATGTGAGCTTGCAGGTAGGACTGGTGTGATAATGCATATGATTAAATAGCATCATCTGGAAAAAACTGCACCATTAGCATTGTTATTGAGGGCAATCGACCCATAAAATATCCATAATAGAATTTTTAAAAAAATCAAAGCCATTATTATTGCCCAAAAGACGGGGAAACTTCATTCTCATCAACCAAGTATGTACTGCCTCCGTGGTTAAAGCGGCAAATGGAATCTGACTTTATTCTCCAATTAAATGTGTTCAAAATAATATTCTAAACGTTCAGTTTTATCAATTTTGCCACAAGTTCCTTTAAAATGCAAATCTAATCCTCAGCCCATGTGGTGATTTTTCAATTAAAACTGATCCGAGGAATGTACAATTTGAAAAGCTGCATGCAGCTCTGTCACAGCGCTGACAGAAAGAATGCTTGTAACATATATAATGCTGGTTAATGACCTGCTCTGAGATTTATGACATTGTCCTCTTGGGACGGGATACCCAGGTGCAAGAATGGCCTCCTGCCTCAGAAATCAGAGCAACAATTCAGCACTCCTTAGCCGATACACTTGAAGAGAAGCGTGTTTGATTTTTTTTTTTACTCTTAAAAATGCTGTCCATGGAAGCATAGCTGTTGATTTGTCAAACCTCCGTTAATATTTGTGGAGGCAGCCAGTTCAATGGAGCTGCTGGCAAATGAAGGAGAATCTTTAAACTTGAGTAATCACTGGGAAAGTGATGAAAGAGAATTCCAACGATGATCAAAAGCTGACGAGATCGCATATATGAGTGATCATGTCCCAGACATTGATAAATTACTGTAAGGTAGATGCTGTTTGTTTGAATAATTTACCAAACACCTCTATTTGGGGAAGTGATTAATTCAGATAACTGATTGGTCTAGGAATTTGATGCTGCCCTGCCCTCTTTTTTCCCCCAATTGCCTTCCTTCCCAATTGCCTCTCCATCTTGAGACTGCTGTCAGCACCACAACAGCCCAAAATTCCAATTTTCTTCATCAACAACTTGCCTGTCAAGCCCAGAAGCTAGCACACTGCTCTCACACCCAAAGGGCCAGCATTGAATTGGCTTCCAACCTCCCAGTCAGGCACAGGGCTCAGTCTCTGCACCCAGGTCTCGGGCAGGTTGAGTTAATTTAAATGCCATGCAGTGTTAAATTATGTCAATTCAACACAGAAAGCAGGATAAAGATCAGTGGATAAAAGCAAATTACTGTGGATGCAGGGACCTCGAACAAAAGCAGAGAATGCTGGACAATCGCAGCAGGCCTGACAGCATCTATGGAGAGAGAAGGGAGCGAATGTTTCGAGTCTGGATGACTCTTTGGCAAAGTGTAAAGATCAGTGGAATAATTTTCCATGACTTGTATACAAAGATATTCAGCTAGGCGCCGGAATGTGGCGACTAGGGGCTTTTCACAGTAACTTCATTTGAAGCCTACTTGTGACAATAAGCGATTTTCATTTCATTTCATTTCATTTCAATTCACGATCAAAACAAAGTGGATCGATGTGTCGCCCATCGCAAACTCAGCGAAGGAGAACACACCCAAGCACATAAATTAATTGAGGGATTAAAAGGCAGCACAGCAGACAACACCAGCTATTCTCGGCTCAAAGCATACACACACACAGTGAAAACCTGGGCTGGGTATCTTGAAGCATAAACTGATTGGTTTCTAACTTTATCCTTATTTAAGACACTTGTAGAATTTCTTGAGAGGCAAGCAAGCTGACATTCATCTTGTCAATGGAGGCAAACTGCCTCTTGAGCCATGACAGGCATGGGCAGTTCACTCAAAAAATGCACATGATGACAAAGCCCAATTTTGATCTTGCCTTGGACCTCTCTGATGACTTGCTGCCATTTGTTTTTCATCCATATTTATTGTTTTATCCCACAGAGTGAAATTCTTCAGATTTTCCATCCCCCTCACGGCGGGTTTTCCGGCGGCAGACGTGATTTTTGACCGCCAATGAGATCTTCCTGTCCCGCCAAAGTCAATAGCCATTTGCACTTCTTGTCGGACGCGCCACCGGGAAATAACCATGGGGGGTGCACCTTCGGTGGGACCGGAAGATCCCGCCAGCGGGAAGGGCAGAAAATCCCTCCCTTAGATTGTAGAATAATCTACAGTAGCTTTTTTCTGGCTCCCCCACCTAGAAAAATGATGCCGATTTAGCTACTGTATAGTGAAGTAAGATCACAGTTTGATATTTTTCATATATCACAATAACATAATAACACCTGCTTACCCGATAATTTAAAGCTGTGTGAAAGTCAGTTTTAAGAGAACATGGTTAAATTCTCCATCAATTCCAGTTTGATCCTATTGCAATAATGGGAGCATACTATGCTTTGACTGTAATGCTGGAACAGATAGTGAGCCTAGTATCACAAACATCAATCCATTTTTCCACTGTGGCACTGACTTCAAAGTTTCCTCAATGTTTCCAGTGTGACCATTCACTTACTTGTGTCAATTAGCAGAGCACAAGTCTCCTGCAGTTTCATAACCATGCCACTTTTGGAGTTTGATAGAAACGCATTCAATTTGTATCAGGCATTGCATTAAAAATCTGAACAAGAATGATACTTTTTTTTTCGGTTATGATTCGCTAACAACTCACATACTTACTCCTCATCTTTCCTTTCAAAGAGTAATATGACTCCTGATGGGATGAAGACTGTAAACTAGTAACAGAAACCAGTTTGCACTTTAATATACTCTTCATAGCCTCTATCCCAATTAGTGTATGGTCCCTGTGGTAATTACCTCTGATGGAATGTGACAGATCAACATTACCTGTGACATTTGCTTTTAGGAAGCTGATTTCTGTAGCTGCCAGTGCATTGAGCCAAATACCCAAATGTCATCACAGGCAGCACTTCCTAATATTATTGTATTAGAGGTGAGGTCTTGGTCTCCATCCAAGAGTTTATAATAGTTCCACTATGCATTTTATCACACATCCCCCACTGTCACTGAAATCTTCCTAGCTGGCAGGTTTACAGTAGACCATCATTAATCTTAACTATGCTGCAGCAGTAGGGCGACAGATGATTTATCACACTTGCTGTTCTGCAGGACCCAGGTGAATAGCTCTCAGCTGTACTTACTGCATTGAGTTACATTACCATCATTGACCTGTCTCACTGTGCAACCATTTATGTTTATTTTGTTAGACTTTTTTTTCCAGTCATTCAATTGCACAGTTTATGATCATTTAACAATGTTGTTTAATATTTCTATCGTAAGGTGAAGATAAGCAAACAGTGTTTAGCCTTTCATCAGCAAGGGACAGTTACCAAGAGTGGAACCCGAGTAGGTTTGGGGAAATGAAATAAAGTATACATCCGGACTTGCATTTTAACTAAATACCTTTCTTAGTTTTACAGCAATTTAATTATATTTTAAATTCAAAGTGGGGTACATTGTTATCAATTGCAGCAGAAAGCCAAGTCAATGGGTCTGTAGGTTTTTTATTCTTTATCCATATCTTTTTCAGTGTTTTAGTATCTCAGGTTCTTTTTTCCCACTTGTCCCCAATTCTAAGCAGCATGCCAACCAGGGGAGTTCACTGCTTGACTTATTTACAGAACACAGCAGCACATAAAAATATAGCTGGGCTTTGTGAACCATACAGGAAAAAAACTCACTCTAGCATGCTGTAATGCTGAAGGATATTTGTAATGGGTATCCAATACAAGGAGAGAAATCAGTCTGCAATTTTTTTTCTTCTCTATTTAAGCAACTTTTTTTCAAACAAAGGCCATGATTCTGTGGAGCCGTTAGCCGCGGGCGCAATTCTCGTTATGGCCGCATACTCTCGCGAGAGGCCAAAAATGGGATTTGTGCTGGCAAAATATCCCATTGTGATGTTCCCGGGCCCTCCCCGATGACGCAATCAGGCTTTCACGCTCAAAATGGCGATCAGAGATTGGGGTGTTCTTTAAAGATGGTGCCCCGATCTCTGTGCAGCCGGGCTACATAGTGGGGTGGTCTCATTTGGGGGGGGGGGGGGGCGTGGGGTAGTGCCTATGTGTGTGTGGGGGGGGGACATTACCCATGGGTGGGGGGGGGGGGCCCACATGCTCACTTAGAGATTGGTGTCCCCATTCAAAATGACAGGCCGATCTCTGAGTTCAGCTCCCCAGTGCCGAAATGAATTGTGGGCTAAACTGGTGAAAAACTCCCCAGGACCCAAAAAAGTGATTAAGTGTGATTGAAGAGCTCGATTCAACTAAATGGGATCAAAGTCACAGGCGTGTTTAGCCGCCTGTTTCTGAGCGCTCACAGCGCCGAGAAACACATGGCTATTCAACGTGACTCGTGTTGTATAAGGGGCCTCAGCGCGGAACACATGGCTGAGGCCGCACATAGCCCCATTTTGTACACTGGGGGATGCCTTAGTGCAGAGCTCCTCAGTGTGAAAAACGGCACTACGTCTGACCTCGGCTGTGTGCTCCCCACTGAGGCCCGTGAGGCAGCAGTGCTAACCACTGAGCCACCGTGTGCCCCTATGGATGTGATTTTTGATTAAAATACCATTATTATCATTATCAAAGCCAGAATATCATCTACAATGGCTTTTCTTCCTTCTCTCACCCTGTGACCTCTGGTGCCCTTCAAAGATCTATCATTTATCCTTATCTATTTCTCACCTACCTGCTTCCTCTCAGTCACATCATTCAAAAGCCGTACTGTGTGCTGACAACACCCATATTTACCATAAGACTATGAGACTATAAAACATAGGAGCAGAATTAGACCATTCGACACATCGAGTCTGCTCCGCCATTCAATCATGGCTGACATTTTTCTCATCCCCATTCTCCTGCCTTCTCCCCATAACCCCTGATCCCCCTGATCTTAAAGACACTCAGTGAGTTGGCCTCCACAGCCTTCTACATTGCCTTATGCAGCTGGGTGTCAAATTTTGCCTCATAACTCTCCTATGAAGCACCTTGGGTTGCTTTATTATGTTAAAGGTGCTATATAAATACATGTTGTTGTAATTGTTGTTATCACTGAGTGACGAACTGGATATTTCATGTGCTGCAACCGTATTCTTTTCATCTTCGCGAGACACCAAAGTAAACACTCCATCAAAGAGTAGCTTTTAGTGTACAGATAACAAGGCAGATTAATTAGACAGTAAAAGTATAAATGAATGGTGTCAAGAACAAACACTAGTTCTAAAGTAATTATATACTTAACAGACTCTCTTCTCTGTGCCATCATTCAATATAAAACAGCTTTTGAAACATGGATCCTGCTTATTTGCATGTATTAGTCTCTACCTTATCCCTTTCTCTGGCCTGCATGAGAAAAAGTTAGCCTCAGAGGCATCATTCAAAATCTTAAATATAAAATGAGAGGTAGTGACGTGGTGGCATTATCACTGCACAAGTAATCCACCTGGGTTCGAATCCCGCCCCTGGTGAAATTTGAATTCAGTAAAAATCTGGAATTAGAATTCTAATGATGACCATAACACCACCATTGACATAAAAATCCATCTGGTTCACTAATGTCCTTTAGGGAAAGAAATAAGAACATAAGAACTAGGAGCAGGAGTAGGTCATCTGGCCCTTTGAGCCTGCTCCGCCATTCAATGAGATCATGGCTGATCTTATGTGGACTCAGCTCCACTTTCCCGCCCAAACACCATGGGGGCGATTTTCCGCGGCGCGGACCAAGTGCCCGCGCCGTCGAGAACGGCATCGCGTTTCACGACGACGCGAACAGGGCCCGGGCAGCACCTATTCTGGCCCCCACATGAGGCCAGCACGACGCTGGAGTGGTTCATGCCACTCCAGCATCCTTACGTGGCGCCAAATGGGCACCACGCGCATGCGCAGGGAACGTTTTATGCGCGCCGGCCCCTCACCAACATGGCGCCGGTGTTCTGGGGCTGCGCGAGGAAGGAGGTAGGCCAGGGGGGAGAGGCTGGCCTGCCAATCGGTGGGCCCCGATCACGGGCCAGACCCTATCAGAGGCCTCCCCCCCCCACCCCGGTGAAGGAGCCCCCTCCCCCTCCCCCACAGGCCACCCACCCCCCAGCGTTCCCGCACACTTCCCGCCGGCAGCAACCACTGGTGGACGGTGCCGGCGGGAACCTGTCGTGTCGTAGCGGCTGCTCGGCCCATCCGGCGCTGGTTTCGAAGTGGTGGGAGAATTGTGTGCGGGGATTGGAGCGGCGTGGCACAATTCGCGTGGCGCCCCAGCGATTCTCCCACCCGGCGTGGGGGGGCGGGGGGGGGGGGATCGCGCCCCATAATCCTTTATTCCTTTATTCTTCAAAAAACTACCTATCTTTATCTTGAAACCATTTAATGAAGGAGCCTCAACTGCTTCACTGGGCAGGGAATTCCATAGATTCCCAACCCTTTGGGTGAAGAAGTTCCTCCTAAGCTCAGTCTTAAATCTACTTCCCCTTATTTTGAGGCTATGCTCCCTAGTTCTGCTTTCACCCACCAGTGAAAACAACCTCCCCTCATCTATCCTATCTATTCCATTCATAATTTAATATGTTTCTATAAGATCCCACCGCATCCTTCTAAATTCCAATGAGTACAGTCCCAGTCTTCTCGATCTCTCTACGTAATCCAACCCCCTCAACTCTGGGATTAACCTAATGAATCTGCTCTGCACACCCTCCAGTGCCAGTACATCCTTTCTCAGGAAAGGAGACCAAAACTAATCACAATACTCCAGGTGTGGCCTCACTAACACATTATACAGTTGCAGCATCACCTCCCTAGTCTTAAACTCCATCCCTCTAGCAATGAAGGACAAAACCCCATTTGCCTTCTTAATCACCTGTTGCACCTGCAAACCAACTTTTTGCGATTCATGCACTAGCACACCCAGGTCTCTCTGCACAGCAGCATGTTTTAATATTTTTTCATTTAAATAATAATCTGCTATCCTTACCTGGTCTGGCCTACATATGACTCCAAACCCACCGCAACACGGCCGACTCTTAAATGCCCTTTGAAATAGCCTAGTAAACCACTCAGTTGTATCGACCACTAAAAAGTATTTTAAAAAAAGAAGTGAAATCGACATAGGCACCAGTTACAACAACAGCAAACTCAGCCCTGTCAACCCTCCAATGTCCTCTTAACTAACATCTGGGGGCTAGTTCCAAAATTGTGAGAGCTGTCTCATAGACTTGTCAAGTAACAGCCTGACATATTGATACTCAAGGTATCATACCTTACAGATAACTTCTCAGACACCACCATTCCTGTCCTGCTGGCAGGACAGATCTAGCAGTGGTGGTAGCACAGCGGTATAGAATCGGGAGTGAATTGCCCTGCAAGTCTCAACAGTGACTTTGGATCCTATGAAGTCTCATGGTATCAGGGCAAACATGGACAAGGAAACCACCTGTTGATTACCACGTACTATCCATCCCCAGTGGATGAATCAGTTCTCCTCTATGTTGAACATCACTTGGATGAAGGACCAAGAGGGGCAAGGGCACAGAATGTACTCTGGATGGGGCTTCAATGTCCACCACCCAGTATGGCTCAGTAGTACCACTACAGGTCATGCTAGCTGAGTTCGAAAGGACAAAGCTGCTAGACTGGGACTGCAGCAGTTGGTCAGGGAAGCAGCAAGAGGGCAAAACATACTTGATCTGATCCTCACCAATCTGCTTGCTGCAGATGCATCTGTCCATGACAATATCGGTAGGAGTGACCACCGCACAGAACTCATGGAAACAATGTCCCATCTTCAACTTGAGGGTACTACTTGAGGCTAAATGGGATTGACTTCGAACAGATATAACAACTCAAAATTGAGCATCCATGAGGCGCTGTGGGCCATCAGCAGCAGTAGAATTGTACTCATCCGCAATCTGTAACCTCATGGCCCGGCATATCCCCCACTCTACCATTACTGTCATCTGAGAGTACCCTTTAAGAAATGGGTGTTTAAGAAATGTACCTTTAAGAAATGGAGCTGCTCATGTTACTGGAGTGATGTCAGAGTGTGGGTGGAGCTGAGCTCCACTTCTGCTTTTTCAGTTTCAGGGTGAAAAAGCTTGGCTGTGTCTGTGAGCTGCACTGCTGTTGATCTCTGCCATGAAGGACTATCTCTTAATCATTTGGTGAATTCAGAAGAATTATAAATATTTTCAGTCTTGAATGTAAACCCTAATGTGCTCCTGTTTAAAGGTTTGTTAAGCCTTTTAGATGTTAAAAGGACAGCATACAGGTTACTTAGTGTTGTATTCTTTGGGGGGTGTATTTGATTTACTGGTTGCTAAGATGTTCACTGTTTGTTTTAAAAAGGTTAACTTGAGTTCATAGAATAAACATTGTTTTGTTTTAAAAACCACTGGTCTATTTTCTGCTATACGATACCTGTAGAGTGAGCCGTGTGCTCCCCATACCACACTCTATTAAAAGTTGTGGGTCAGGTAAACTCCATGATACACTTTGGGATTCTCTAAATCCTGGCCCATAACATTACCACCAATCCCTGGTTCAAGGAAGTGTACGGGCATGCCAGGATCAGCACCAGGCACATCCAAAAATGAGGTGTCAACCTAGTGAAGCTACTACACAGGATTACCTGAGTGTCAAGCAGCACAAGAAGCAATGAAAGGCAGAGCTAAGCAATTCCACAACCAACAAACCAAATCTAAGATCTGCAGTCGTGCCACATCGAGCTGTGAATGGTGATGGACAATTAAACAACTCACTGGAGGAGGAGGCTCCACATGTATCCCATTTTCCAATGCTGGCGGAATCGAACACATCAGTGCAAAACACAAAGCTGAAACATTTGCAACAATCTTCAGTTAGAAGTACCGAGCGGATCATCCATCTCGGCTTACTCCAGAGGTCCCCAGCATCACAGGTTCCTGTCTTCAGCCAAATCCATTCACTCCACATGATATCAAGAAACATCTTAAGGCACTGGACACTGCAGTGGCTTTGGTCCTGACAATATTTCAGCAAAAATACTAAAGACCTGCCCTCCAGAACATGCTGTGCCACGGGCCAAGCTAATGCAGTACAGCTACAACACTGGCATCTACTTGGCAATGTGGAAAATTGCCCAATTATGTCCTGTACACGAAAAGCAGGACAAATTAAACTCAACCAGTTACCGCCCCATCAGTCTACATTCGATCATCAGTAAAATGATGGGAGGGGTCATCAACATTGCCATCAAGCTGCACTTGCATCGCAATAATCTGCTCATTTAATGTGAGTACTGCCAGGGCCACTCAATCCTGACCTCATTATAACCTTTGTTCAAACATGGACAAAAGATTGGAACTCCAGAGGTAAGGTGAGAGTGACTGTCCTTGACATCAAGGCAGCATTTGACTGAGTATGGCATCAAGGAGCCCTAGCAAAACTGGAGTCAATGGGAATTGGGGGAAAACTCTCCACTGGTTGGAGTCTTACCTGACACAAAGGGAGATGGTTGTGGTGGTTGGGGTTTAATCATATCAGCTCCAGGACATCACTATAGGAGTTCCTAAGGGTAGTGTCCTAGGCCCAACCATTTTCAGCTCCTCCATCAATGAAATTCCTTACATCTTAAGGTCAGAAGTGGGAATGTTCTCTGATAACTGCACAATGTTCAGCATCTGTGCAGGCCATGTCCAAATGCAGCAAGACCTATCCAGGCTTGAGCAGACAAGTGGCAAATAACATTCGTGCCACACAAGTGCCAGGCTATGACCATCTTCAATAAGAGAGAATCAAACAATCACCTCTTGACATTCAGTGGCATTACCATTGCTGTATCCCCCACAATCAACATCCTGGGGGGTTACCATTGACCAGAAACTGAAATGGGCTCATCATATAAATATTGTGATTTATAGAGCAGGTCAGAGGCTAAGAATCCTGTGGCAAGTAACTCACCACCTGACTCCCCAAAGCCTGTCCACCATCTACAAGACAGAAGTCAGGATTGTGATGGAATACTCTTCCCTTCAATGAATGCAGCTCCAACAATGCTCAAGAAGCTCAAAATAAGGACAAAGTAGCCCGCTTGATTGGCACCCCATCCACAAACAGTTACTCCCTCCACCACCGATGCACGTTAACAGCAGAATGTACCATCTACAAAATGCACTGCAGGAACACACCAACCCCAGACACAGCACCTTCCAATCCATAACCACTGCCATCTCGAACAGAGTTTTCCAAACTCAGGGTCGGGGGCGGATGTCAGGAGAGTTGCGGATCGATCGCAGCATTCCTGATTGCGGGAGAAGCGCCCAACGGCCGTGACTTGTTTTTAAGAATGCTGACCGGGAGTGGCTTTTCAGTTGAGAATGCCAACCGCGACCGACCTTTAATTACAAACAATGGAGTCTTCCCACACAAAGCGGCGGCAGAAAACAGGTCACGCGCCCAGCACATAAACTGACGCCACACGATCTGTACGTCCGTGCTTTGGTTGTGAAATCACAGAGGAGAGATTCCTACACTTTGTAGCTGGCAGCAACAAAACAACAGTGTAAAGATCTGAAGGTGGGTCATTTTGTAATAAGGAAAAGAGGACCAGGCCAGGATCTCACAACTGAATCTGCTGGAGAAAGCGTCCCAGGAGAGTCCATGGCAGCACAAAGCAGTGCTGATTTGAGCTATATGCAGAGCTCCAGGACCCCTGGTGAACACCCAATAAAGAAAAAACTGCAGTCCGGAACAAAGCAGTATAACAATGATTTCTTGAGGTGTATTTGTGTACACCCTCGCTTTGTTAATTGTGCCAATACAAATCAGAATGCAAAGCCCGTGTGTTATATGCAGGGAAGTACTGGTAAATTAAAGTTTAAAACCCTCAAAGCATCACAGGCATTTAAAGACTAAGCATGGCGAGTTTGAGGACAAACCTCTTGTTTTTCTTCAAAGGATGCAGCGAGAACTTAAATCGTGAGCAAGTGAAGGGGCGGCATGGTGTCGCAGTGGTTAGCACTGCTGCCTCATGGCACCGAGGACCAGGGTTCGATCCCGGCCCGGGTCACTGTCCACGTGGAGTTTACACATACTCTTTTTATTTAAATTTAGAATACCCAAATCATTTTTTCAAATTAAGGGGCAATTTCACGTGGCCAATCCACCTAGCCTGCACATCTTTGGGTTGTGGGGGTGAAACCCACGCAAACATGGGGAGAATGCGCAAACACCACACAGACAGTGACCCAGAGCCGGGATCGAACCTGGGCCCTCAGTGCCGTGAGACAGCAGTGCTAACCACTGCACCACTGTGCTGCCCGAGTTTACACATTCTCCCCGTGTCTGCGTGGATCTCATCCCCACTATCCAAAAGATGTGCAGGGTAGGTGGATGGGCCATGCTAAATTGCCCCAGAATTAGAAAAATTAAAAAAAAAAGAAATGTTAAATGTCACAAAGCAGGTGAGATCGCAAGGACCAAGCAGGCTCACCTGTCGCATTAAAGGTAAGAAATAATTGTGGGTCGTGCAGGCCGGCCAGCAGGGGTCCCGAAGGTTGGCCTGTTGGTAAAAGTGGCTCCTGGGAAAAAAAGGTTTTGAAAACACTGATCTAGAAGGACAAGGGCAGCAAACACATGGAAACACCATCACCTGGAATCTGTCCTCCAAGCCACCCACCATCCTGACTTGGAAATATATAACAGCTGGTATTTATATGCAACTTTAATGTCACAAAACTTTAAGAGGCAATAGGAAACTGTGGCCGTGATCTACCTGCCACGTCCCAACCAGAACAAGGGCACACGCATCTCCCAGGATTCCCGATGACCATTATGCTCGGCGAGTTCCAACCAGATCTTGCAAGATGTCGCGATCTGGGTCCTGCCCACAATGGGAGGAACCCAGTCTCACATGGCTAAGTGAGGTAAGAACCCACTTAGCTGTGCTTGGCTGGATCTAAAGGCAACCTGCATCTACCGACCTTGCTGAGGAGACCCCAGCTGGGCGCTGTTCAGTACTGGTCCCCACGAACAGGTACCAGGTAGAACGATACCTAGGGCGTCTCCCAAGCAATGGGAGGCTCCTGGGTGGTCGGCCTCCCGGCAAACTGGCACTCTGGCAGTGCCAAGGTGCCGGGCTGGCATTTAGCCTGCGCCGGAATTGGGCCCAGGGATGCCCTACCCATATGAAGTGGGGTGCGGGTGGCTCGATTACCCCCTTGTAGGTGAGTCGGCGTGCTGGGGGGGTCGGGAGTTGATTGTGGCGGGGGGGGGGGGGGGGGGGGGGGGGGGGGGAGGTTGTCGAGAGGTCGGCATGCCCATTTTTGAATGGTGTCCTGATCTCTTCCTGCACGGAGGAGTTCCACTTGCCTGAGCCCCTCAGTGCAGGAAATGATGCTGAGTGTGGCACCGCTCGGGAGGACGTTCTCTGCTGGGGCACTAAAAAACATCAAAGTGCCGTTAGATAGCGGGGTCGTTCATGGCCATAAAAACCCCGGGAACGATCCCACTAATCCGCCCAGAACGGACCCTATTTGTCATAGTTAGATTGCGCCCTGTACCTTTCATAACTTACCTTAATTGATCAGCATTTGATTGATTCAAAGCAGTGTTTATTTACACAAATACAGTTGCCAACCATGCATAATGATCCACTAGATATGAGCTTTGGAATTGAATGACTTTCATCCCAGCCGCCCAATTTTCATCCAAATATCCAGTTCTACCTGATACGAATGTAATGATACCACTGTCACCTATTTACAGTAGTATTTTCGGACACAATGGAAAAGACAACCTGCCACAGAATTTCCAGTTATGTGTACATATCCCATTGATATCCGTATAGACAACCTGTCAAGGCCCTTAGTTGTACTGAATGGCCTAACCATTTTCTGTTAAATGGACTGAGATTTTTAACCTTGCATTCACAATGGCCAGGAAGACAGATAACATAATCCATCATAGTCAAAATGTTTCATTTTGACACAGCTACTGGGAAATAAATTGCTACAATAGGGAATTTAATGCACTAACCTTTTGTTGATGATCAGAATTCCACCAGGAATGCTGCAGCATACCTTGCAGGGAGGTTATAAGAGGCAAAACCACGTAGAGTGAATTCCTGATTTAACATCTGCTTCAGCGGTGGTTGTTCAGCAGAGACCAGGCATTTCTCTGCATAAGAGAAAATAAAAACAAAACAAAATTTCAGTAATCTTTTGTTCTCCGTCTGGGCTCATTGAAATCCTTCCCTCCTGATAGCATTATCTTCCCTCCTGTTACTGAGTAGCCAGAAAAAAGGGGGAAGGTGGCACTGAATCCCCATCTTTAGTAACAATTTATATAGCAGATAAGAAAGCAGAAAAGGCTTGTCAGCCCATTGGCCCACTCCTTTCCCAGTTCCTCCATGTACTATATTAGTGGACAACCATCATTCACAGGATTCAAATTGATGATTGCCCATACAGTATCTAATCAGTCATAAATTTTTCTACTCTTTTCCTAACTCTCATGTGAATGAAACAATCCCCAATGCCTTTTGTTTAACAGGTATTGATCCAACGTCTTCCTTCATAAGACATAGTAGCAGAATTAGGCCATTCGGCCCTTCGCGACTGCTCTGCCATTCTATCATGGCTGATAATCATTCTATCATTCTGCACTGTAAATTCTATGATAATCTATGATAACAATTGACAATTAATTGTCTACTTTTTATGATAGTATGTTTAATAAAATCCAGCAAATTGGGGAAATATTCAGTTGATCTCTGGCCTTGTGTGACTGTAGTGAATCTTTCAGTTGTTTTTTCAGTTGTGGGATGAAAATCACATATCATAAAGATTTGTGATTGTTTACTGTGGCTGAAAAATGTGAGGCAAGATCCCCTTTATTCATTCCCAAACCAACATCACCACTGGCCTTTCTTCAAAGTACATTAACAATAGTGCTTAGGTTGGTTTATCGTCTTATATTGAATCAAGTTATTGTTGCATTAACACCATTAGCATGAATTGCTTTTATCTTCTCCATGGTTCTATAGAGCAAAGCTTTGTAAGATTAAAAAGATTATGGCAGCACAGTAGGAGGACCTCTATGGAAATTCTTCCCTATATGTTTTATCCACTATTAAACTGTATTATTTGTGCAATAAAATTGTTTTAACGTTTTGCAGGCCTCAGACAAAACTGTATAGTACACCATTAGTATCTTGAACGACAAGAACCCTGGACACTATTTTTCCCATATCACCTATATCTTTAAACCCCTCTTCTCCATTTCCTTCACCCTCATGTCAAATAACAAATGGAAGGAGCTTATAGATTTTTTTTAACCTTTACTGGCAGCACAGTTCTCCTTCATTTCAAGTAACTGTCTCGTGCCTCAAAGTGCATAGTGGGAGCTAGGGGGCTGGATTCTCCGTTTTCGGGACTATGTCACCATGCCGTCATGAAAACTGTGGTCTTTTACAGTCTTGCAGGGGGCTAGCAGGCAGCTGTCTTGGTGCTCGCAGCTCCAGCTGCCGATACGGCCCCCCGCACTTCCGGATCAGAGGCCACGCGCACGGCAGCGGCTCCAGCTGCCGCGCCATGCTCCATGGCGGACTCAGCCCGCGGACCTGGACCGCGGAAAGAGTGCCCCTGATTGGCCGCTCGCCCGCCCCAGACCGCCCGCACAAATAAAACCCAGTCCCGAATGAGGCTCCCCCTGCCCTCCGATCAGCCGCCCTCGACTGTGGCGGCCGTGGACTGAGTCCGCAGCTGCCACGCGAGTTTCCCGAATGGCAGGACCACATTAGAATTACGCTGTCGGGATTCGGCCGGTCGGGGTCGGAGAATAGAAGGGGGGGACACAGGCAATGACCTGAGGCGGTGGATACTCGGCGTACTCCCCGAGTACAGTGCTTTTTGGGGGGTGGAGAATCGCCGGGCCTGATTCCATGTGGGAAAATGGATTATCTGCCCCGTCACCGAATGCGATTTCGGCGTCGGGATGCGGAGAATCCAGCCCCTGTTCCGATACAAAGTTCGACTTTTGATTAAGCTCCAATTTTCCTTAGACAAGAGCCCAAGTCTTTGCGGCCATTTCTTTTGACAACCAGTATGCACTCTCACCATCCCACCCACCTCCGCCCAGACACAGGTACACTAAAGGACAGCAGGAGTTGCCATCACAGCAGTATTGCAGAACAGGCCGGGGAGGTCAAGAGGAGCGACAGCTGCAACATAGCTAAGGGCAGCTCTGGTGTTCGAGAAAGTGCATCTCGCCACATTCACAGACATTCCACAGCTCTCCACAGTGATAGTAATCCCCAAACCTCCTGTGCCATGGGGTGGAAGGGAAGGAGGGAGAGAGGAAGGATGTACCCACACACTGGGCCCTGAGGAGGAAAACCCAGGCTGAAAGACAATTCATCTCCTACCCCCACTTTCATATGAATTTTGCCAAGTCCAGCTCGGAATGAGTGCCAGCAGAAGCCATTGCAAGGTTGGTGTTAGTCAAACCCAACTCCATCACTCAACTTTGGTCCGCTCCCTCTTTCAGGACTTAGGACCTACTCTATTTCTTTTGAGCTCTTCTTCTTAAGCAAAACAGCAAAAAAGATTTTACAAGTTAGGTCTGCTACTCGGCACTTCTTAGTGGTCATTTTTTATTAATTACTCATTTTACAGAAAATTATCAATGTATTGCTTTGATATTGACTTTTCTTTGCTCAGCTTTTTTTAGATTCATGTTTAATGTTGTGTCAATTCAGATTTCAGGCAGCTGTTGCTGAGTTCCTTGTGAAGATGAATGAGAGGCTCATAAAATGGTCTGATTGCTCTTTGGAGGGCTGGCAAAATGTTTGCTCCATTGGAAACAGAAAGTGTTGGAAATGTTCAGCAAGTCTGGCAACATCTGTGCAGAGAGAAACAGAGGCCAGTAACCCTTCATCAGGTCTGGTGCAAATTGTGGACCTGAACTATTACCTGTTTCCCTCGCTACAGATGCTGCCTGGTCTGCTGAGTATTTCCAGCATTTTCTGTTCATATTTCAGAATTCCAGCTTCTGCGGCACATTGCTGTTCTATTGTCCCATTATCACAAATCCAATCCAATCCATTATATGCCCCATGTCAGACATTTGTGGTTAGTTTCAATTTAAAATGAGAAAATATTTATCATTCAATGAAAAGTGCAAGTTCTCTGTTAACAAAGACCACTTGTGCGGATAGGAATAGTGGGCGGGATTCTCCGTCGGCCGACCCCTAAATCATGAAAAGCAATTGGACGGAGAGCTGGTTCTGACGTTGAAATCGTGGCGGGCGCCGATTTGACGCCAAAGCGCAATTCTCCGTCGCCTCGATAGCGGCATCAACGCGTTCTGGAACGCACGTACAGTAAACACTGCATATCATGAGCGGGCCAACCTGGTATTCTCCGGGACCTCGGCGATCTCTGCCTCTGATGGACCGAGAGATTCACTTGTGCTTTTAAAAATGGTGAAACAGGTGTCGTGGCTGATGAGGGAGCGAGAGGAGGTAGGACATGGAGAGGCATGACTGTGGGCTGCCTGGCCAGATTGGGATTAGAGGGCCCTGCCAGGGCTGGTGAGGGAGGGTGGTGGAGGGGGAACAGGCCACATGGCTGGGGTGACTCCCACAGGACTAGTGTGGTGCCCTGGCATGTACTGCCATTGCTGCGGCCTGCTGCTCACCCCACTGACCACCTTGACTCCTGGTTCTGCAGAGTGACACTGACCTTATGGGTGCCCCCACCCCTGCAATCTGCCCTTCACCATACCCTTGCAGCAGGATTGGATTTGTTCATTATTGGATTGGATTATTGGATGGGTGCCAGGGCAAGTGTCCTCATTATGCTGAGCATGACGGGGCCAGGGGATAGGGGAGGGACATGCGGTGGCAAAGCCTGCAGTGCAAACCGGGGCCATCATGTAGCCCGGTGGACCTGGTTGAGCACGGGGCTAAGCACCATGCCAACATGCCAGCCTTTCACCCCCTGCAGACAATGGATATTGGAGTACAACCAGCAAAGTCTGTTGGTCACCGGAGCCCTGGGGGATTCCCTGTGGCTGGCACTGCTCGAGGAGGAGGAAGCTGCAGCAGCAGAGCATGCCCCAGAGGAACAGGAGGCAGTCGCCCAGGATGAAGAGCCAGCTTCTCAACAGGCCGAGGAGGGGGAGCTGCAAAGGAGGTGCTGCATGAGGCCTTGTGTGTACCAGCAGTGCCTGTCATTCGAGGACCTGCCAGACCGGGCATGCCGTCAAAGATTCCGGCTGAGCAGGGGGAAAGTGCAACATCTCTGCCAAATCATGACACACCTCGCACTGCAGGGGTTCAGGGAAGGACACCTGCTCCCGGTTACCGTCAAAGTGACAGTTGCCCTGAACATTTATGTCATGGGGGTCATGGTGGGAACCTGTCCGGGATCTCACAGAGCTCGGGGCACTGGTGCATCCATGCCGTCATGGAGGTCCTATATGCCCAGCCGGCTCATACATCCATTTCAATGTGGCCTAGCCCACCAGGATGCCAAGTCATCAGAGTTTTCTAGCATTGCCGGGATGCTCCGGGTCCAGGGGGTGATCGACAGGATGCATATCCCCCTGGAGCACCTGCAGATGCCAGGCCGCTCTATCCAACCCGAAAGAGGTCCCACTTGATGAATGTGCAGCTGATATGTGACCATCAGATGCGCATCATGCATGTCTGTGCCCTCCAGTATGACGTTGTCAGGTTCACCTGCATCGTGGGGGCCTGCTGCGTCCTCCACAACATCGCGAAGCAGAGGGGCGACGTGCTGGAGGAAGCGGATGAACAATAGTCCTCATCGGACTTGGAGGATGCGGGGGTGGGTGAGGATGGGCAGGACATTGGGCCCAGGCAGGCACAGGAGGCCATACGATGTGTGCGCAGGGGTAATGTGCATGAGACCCTCTGATCGCCTCAGGGCGGTGGTGGTGGGGAGGGAGGGGTGGTGATGGGGTAAACCGGCCAGGGGCACGTCCCCATATGGTACATCAGGAGTGGAGGTGACCTGCTGCGATTCCCGCCCTGTGACCTGGATCCCCGTTGGCGTGGGTCTTCTGGGGCGACCGGGCTGCTGCTCGGGTGTCCTAGGTGGAGTGGTGCTGCCCTATTCTGCCCGCTGCCCACCAGATGCACCAGGGATAGGATGGGGGATTCCGAGGTGCTGCAGTGTTTCGGCACCTCCCCTGCGGAAGTCACCGGCACGGGCTCCATCACCTACTCCTCCCTCGGGATGCCAGGTGGCCCCCGGGCTACACCATGAGCAGGAATGCGAGCGGAGCCATCCCCTGAGGTGTCCCCGCTCTGCATGCTCTCCGCCATGGTGCACAGGGAATGGACCATCGGCGTCTGGGACTGCGTCACATCAACCATTGATTGTGCCACCACATTCTGGGCCTACATCATGTCAGACAGTGACTGTGCTATCTTGATCGGGGACTGGGCCACCTCCCTCTGTGACTGACTCACGACGGTCAGCACCTGGGCAATGCCGCCGGCATTACCAGCCATGGCGTGCTGTGACTGGCCCACGCTCAGAAGCGCTGCTGCAATTTTCAGGTGGCTCCGGCACATGGCTGCCTGTAAGGTGGCAATTCTGTCCTGAGCCTTGGCCAGCAGCTGCGCAGAATGTTCCAGAGCTTGGACAAGCTGATCCATAGCAAAAACCTTCACCCCCAATGCCTCCACCACGGACACCACCCATGCGGTGTTAGCATGGGTGGCACGCATGGTTTGCAGCACCTCCTGCTCCTGCACATGGTTGGACTCCTCCAACTGTACCTCCAGGTACTGGAAACCCGCCAGGGTCCGTGACTGCATCTCCACAATCGTGGTGGGCAGCATAGAACATAAGAGCGTGAGAACTAGAAGCAGGAGTAAGCCATCTGGCCCCTCGAGCCTGCTCCACCATTCAATGAGATCATGGCTGATCTTTTGTGGACTCAGCTCCACTTTCCGGCCCGAACACCATAACGTTTAATCCCTTTGTTCTTCAAAAAACTATCTATCTTTATCTTAAAAATATTTAATGAAGGAGCTTCTACTGCTTCACTGGGCAAGGAATTCCATAGATTCACAACCCTTTGGATGAAGAAGTTCCTCCTAAACTCAGTCCTAAATCTACTTCCCCTTATTTTGAGGCTATGCCCCCTAGTTCTGCTTTCACCCGCCAGTGGAAACAACCTGCCCTCATCTATCCTAACTATTCCCTTCATAATCTTATATGTTTCTATAAGATCCCCCCTCATCCTTCTAAATTCCAACGAGTACAGTCCCAGTCTACTCAACCTCTCCTCGTAATCCAACCCCTTCAGCTCTGGGATTAACCTAGTGAATCTCCTCTGCACACCCTCCAGTGCCAGTACGTCCTTTCTCAAGTAAGGAGACCAAAACTGAACACAATACTCCAGGTGTGGCCTCACTAACACCTTATACAATTGCAGCATAACCTCCCTAGTCTTAAACTCCATCCCTCTAGCAATGAAGGACAAAATTCCATTTGCCTTCTTAATCACCTGTTGCACCTGTAAACCAACTTTTTGCGACTCATGCACTAGCACACCCAGGTCTCTCTGCACTGCAGCATGTTTTAATATTCTATCATTTAAATAATAATCCCTTTTGCTGTTATTCCTACCAAAATGGATAACCTCACATTTGTCAACATTGTATTCCATCTGCCAGACCCTAGCCCATTCACTTAGCCTATCCAAATCCCTCTGCAGACTTCCAGTATCCTCTGCACTTTTTGCTTTACCACTCATCTTAGTGTCGTCTGCAAACTTGGACACATTGCCCTTGGTCCCTAACTCCAAATCATCTATGTAAATTGTGAACAGTTGTGGGCCCAACACTGATACCTGAGGGACACCACTAGCTACTGATTGCCAACCAGCGAAACACCCATTAATCCCCACTCTTGCTTTCTATTAATTAACCAATCCTCTATCCATGCTCCTACTTTCCCCTTAATGCCATGCATCTTTATCTTATGCAGCAACCTTTTGTGTGGCACCTTGTCAAAGGCTTTCTGGAAATCCAGATATACCACATCCATTGGCTCCCCATTATGGTTGCTGACATGTGATGCAGGGTGGGGGTTCGGATGCCCTCTGGGTGGGGGAGTGGGTTCGGTTACGGGTGTGCGGGACGGGGCTAGTGCTAGGGTCACAGTGTTGCCGACTCACTCTGGCCGCCCTGAGGAGACAATACAGTTTCTCCTGGCACTGTCGGCCAATGCGGATGGTGTTGCTCATGGCGCTGATGGCCTCTGCCACCTGCGCCCAGGCACGGCAAACTATGGTGGGTGGCAGCCTCCTTCCCAGGCCGGGGTACAGGGTGGCCCGTCTCTCCTCTACTGCATCCAGGAATGTCTCCACCTCGGCTATCCGTGAAATGGGTGCCGTTCTCCTCGCTGCCATCTTGTTGGCTGGGATGTTGTGTGTGGGGAGCGCAGTGTGTATATGTGGATGTAGCTTGTCAGCCTCCTGAGTGTCAATTGAGAATCTGGCGAATCCGGCACTGTTTCTTATTGGAATCGATTGTGTTCCATGTCGTGCCGGCGCTAGCCCCTTAATAGTCGCTGAATCGGTCCAGGTGCCGCGCCAGTTTTGCTGTCGTGGAACACCACGAATCCTCCTCGGACGTCAACACTTGGTCTCAGGAACAGAGAATCTCGCCCAGTACATATTTGAGCAGTTTTTAGCACTGTTGCCTCTCGGTGCTGAGGACTCGGGTTCAACCCCACGCTGGAACTCTGTCCATGTGGAGTTTGCACATTCTCCCCATGTCTGCGTGAGTCTCACCCCCACAGCCCAAAGTTGTGCAGGATAGGTGGATTGGCCACACTAAATTGCCCCTTAATTGGAAAATCTTTTTAAAAAATAGGAACAGTACATATTTAAGGCTGTGCACAGAAGGACATTACTAAGCCATGGGCTCTTCCCGAAGGTGGAGGATAGATGTGCGCGGTGTCGGGGGGCCCGGCCAACCACACCCACAAGTTCTGGTCCTGCCTCGGACTCAGTGAGTTCTGCAAGGCCTTTTTCGAGGCCTTGTCCAGGGTGGTGAGGGTTGAGACAGAATCGGGCCCAACTGTGGCAGTCTTCTGGGTGTCAGAGAATCCATTTCTCTGGACAGGAAAGGGGGTGGATGCCCTGGCCTTCTGCAAAGCTTTGATATTAAGTGCAAAAATTCCAATATAAATATTTTAAAAAAAGAAATACTACATATTGCAGGTGTATTTGTTGGTGCTAATTTACTGGAAGATTTTGTCATTTTTAAACTTGGAAGTGAAACCAGGAGCTAGACCCATAGAATATGGCACTGTTAGTTCAATATATTCTCATTTGTGCACAGGATTACTGTTTGTGGTGCTTGTGAAGTTTAAGGGCGAGATTCTCCACTCCCGCGCCGGTTGGGAGAATCGCCTGGGCCGCCAAAATTTCCCGTGACGCCCTCCCGCGATTCTCCCAAGTGGCGGGAACGGCCCCATCGAGTTCCGCGGGCCGTAGGCCGGAGAATCGCCCGAGACACCCAAAATGGCGATTCTCCAGCACCCCTGCTAGTCTCAGGCCCGGATGGGCCGAGCGGCCAGCCCAAAACGGCGGGTTCCCCCCGGCGCCGTCCACACCTGGTCGCTGCCGTCGGGAACAGTGCAGGAACCCTGGGGGTGGGGGGGGGGGGCCTGCGGGGGTGGAGGGGGGATCCTGCACCGGGGGGGGGGGGGGTACCTCAAATGTGGGATGGCCCACGATCGGTGCACACTGATCGTCGGGCCGTCCTCTCTGAAGGAGGACCTCCTTCCTTCCGCGGCCCCGCAAGATCCGTCCGCCATCTTCTTGCGGGGCGGACTCGGAGAGGACGGCAACCACGCATGCGCGGGTTGGTGCCGGCCAACCCGCGCATGCGTGGGTGACGCCAGTTATGCGGCGCCAGCCGCGTCATGTATGCAGCGGCGCCTTTACGCGGCGACAAGGCCTGGCATGTGTAGATGATGCGGCCCCGCTCCTAGCCCATTATCGGGTCCTGAATCGGTCGGGATAGGGGCCGTTTCGCGCCGTCGTGAACCTCGACGGCGTTCACGACGGCGTGGGCACTTCGGCACGGGAGTGGAGAATCCCGCCCCAAGTGTTAGGATGTTGCTGTCCAGATATTACATACGACCAAGTTCAAAGAAGTAGAACTGATTGCATAATACGAACACTTAAGTTGTGGGTAATTGTCTGACAAAGACATTGTTGTAAATTATCTCTTACTGAAACCTGAGCTTTCGATGGCCTTTATAACCAGAGGCTTAGGCCAGGGTTTTCCAGCACCCCCACGGCGTGTTTTCCGGTGTAGAGACGGACTTGCTATTGGCTGCAGATGGGTTAAATTGCCCTTTAGTGTCCAAAAAGGTTAGGTGGGGTTACTGGGTTACAGGGACAGGGTGGAGGCGTGGGCTCAAGTAGGGTGCTCTTTCCAAGGGCCGGTGCAGACTAAATGGGCTGGATGGCCTCCTTCTGCACTGTAAATTCTATGATAGGGGCATTATAAATTTAGAGTACCCAATTCTTTTTTTCCAATTAAGGGGCAATTTAGTATGGCCAATTCACCTACACTGCACACCTTTTGGGTTGTGGGGATGAGACCCACGCAGACACAGGGAGAATGCGCAAACTCCACACATACAGTGACCTGGGACTGGGATCGAACCCGAGTCCTCTGCACCGTGAGGCAGCAGTGCTAACCATTGCACAACTGTGCCACCCTAAGGGGCATTATTTTTTAAAGAGGGATGCTACATATTGCTATATTATCTGTACAGAGCTGGGAATTAATTGTGATGTGTAAGTGTTCCGGAGCCACCTTTCACAGCTGCACGAGAGACTCATGTGATGTGTAACAGAAATCAAACTAGTCCTTCTTTTGTAGAAGGCAGCAATTCAAATATTAAACATGAAGTGCTCTTGGGCTGGATTCTCCGATCCCGACGCCGAAATCATGTTCAGCGACAGGGCGAAGAATCCCCAATGACATCAAAATTGGGGACGGCGCCGCCTTTATGATGCACCGCCCCCTGAAAAGCGGAGTACTCGCAGAGTATGCCCCATGCCGTATCCACGGTCTCCGTACATTGCCTGAGGCCTGCCCCCTGATGCTCCACCCCCACCGGCTGAGTTCCCGAAGGCATGAGACACGTGTGGTCTCACCTGTTGGGAACTCGGCATGGTGGCTGCGGACTCAGTCCAGCACCGCCACAGTCGGGGGAGAGCCGATCTGCGGGCGGGGGTGGACATATTTGGGGCTGGGGGCACTGTGGTGGGGTGGTCCGGGGCGTGCGAGCCGGCCGAAGGGGGAGACTATTTCGCAGGCCAGGTCCGTGAGCGACATCTGCCATGAAGCACGGCGCGGCCGCTGCAGGCTGCTGCCGTGCACATGCGTGGCCACGGACCCAGCAATTCTCCAGGCCATACCAGCAGCTAGAGCCGGGTGCTCTACGCTGCCATCCTGCCAGCCCCCCCCCCGAACAGGGAATCAGTGGCTGTTTCACGACGATTCTTCCATCGTGAAACAACACCGTTTTCCCGCCGGCATGGGGACTTAGTCTCCAGAAAGGAGAATCCAGCCCCTTATCTTTCCAAGCTTAAAGTGTGATTATTATCAACAGAGAGAGCTGTTATGGGCCAGGGTTTATAGAACCCTAAAGTGTATCATGGAGTTCACCTGACACACTACTTTTACTAGATTGTGGCATGGGGAGCACAAGGCCCACTCTACAGGTGTGGTACAACAGAAATGGAAAAGTATTTTTTAAAGCAGAACAATGTTTATTCTATGAACTCAAGTTAACCTTTTTAAAACATACAGTGAACATCTTAGCAACCATCAATTCAAATACAACCCCCAAAGACTACAACACTAAGTAATCCTTTAAGCTTTCCTTTTTAACATCCATACAACTTAAAAACAAAACCTTTATCAGAAGCACATCAGGTTAAAGTCACTACTGAAAACATTTATAATTCTGAATTCACCAAATGATCAAGAGATCGTCTTTTGATGGCAGAGAGAACAGCAGTCCCCCTGTTGCTCTGACTTCAGCTCCAACACTGAAAATGAAACTAAAACACACCCTGCAGCAAACAGCCGAAAACAAAAGTAAAAAGCTGACAGACAGCCCAGCTCCACCCACTCTCTGACATCACTGCAGTAATAAACACCCATTTCTTAAAGGTACTCTCACTACTGATACTTATATACACACCCATTTATAAACACCCATTTCTTAAAGGTACTCTCACATGACAGAGCCTAAAGGCAACAAGAACACATAGCAGACACAAGCTATCAAGGGTTAAGAGGTGGGATAAGTGGCCTGAAAACATGAGAAGCACGAGGGCCTATGATCATTCCTTGGCCCTGCTGCTCCCAATTTCTCAAATCCCCATTTCAACAAACCCATAAATTTGTTTGTGTGTGTGGTTGGTGTCTTGATATTTGTCAACAGATTAGAAATGAGGAGGATTTTGTGAATGATACACCATCAATAATACACGACGAGTTGATAGAGTTAACTGAGGCTTTAATACACTAAACAGCAAGCCTCCAGCCTCTGAACCCGAACTGGGGCCGGAGGCGGAGACTTGCCACTTTTATACAGAAGCCCCGAGGGGAGGAGCCACAGGCAGAGCGAACCTGGACAAGCCCAGGCATGTATGATACTGTCCAGTCCAGACAATACAATCACATGGTTTACCACAGTGAAGGCCACAAAGAATCTAGCTCAAGATTTATAGAGTCAAGCAGACAGTAACTGTATTTCCAAGACTATGTGCACCAGGTCAGCCGGTAGTTCACTACTGGTTCCCTCTCTAACTGGTACCACACTGACCAGCTCTATTTATACAGCTGTGCTGCTAATGATTGCCTGACCCCCCTTCTCATTGGGGGAGCTCATATTTCCCAAGTACCATAGGGTAACTAATTGTCCCCAGCCAATAGGATCCAGGCAGGTTATAACAAAGGAGAAAAACTTAACAGATTTAATCAATTGTAATCCTGAATCTTTTTCACTTTTCTCAAAATGACTGCATGAACTACAAAGCAGTGTGATTGAATCTCTGCAATTGTCTGAATGAGTGCAAGTGCAGCAGCGCTGATGCTCATCGTCACCAAGAATAAAGCAGTTCATTTGATTCGCACTTCATTGACTAGCCGGACCATTATTTATTCAGCAGTTCCTAAGGATCGTGAATGACTTGCTTTCCACTCCTTTTCAATGAGTTTTGAGCCTAAAAGATTCAATGTATAATCTGCAGTCTCTGCCACATGTGGGCCAGGGGTGCTTGAAAGGTTGGGTAGATGATTGTTTGGAGGTTTTTGTGCTCTTTCTGATGCCTTGACTTTGGCTCTGAGTGTTCCTGACCAAGTCTCCCAATGTGTTCAGTGCCTTCCCAAATGCACCTTCTCCAGTTTGGTTGCCATGATGTGGAGATGCCGGCGTTGGACTGGGGTGAGCACAGTAAGAAGTCTTACAACACCAGGTTTGTTTCAAACACTAGCTTTCGGAGCTTGAGGAAGGAGCAGTGCTCTGAAAGCTAGTGTTTGAAACAAACCTGTTGGACTTTAAAAAAAATAAAAGTTTTAATTAAATTTTCACAAAATATCAACAACAAAATATAAAAGGAACTCAATAGAATTAAATACCAAACAAAACAAAACAACCCAGTGCCCCCCTCCCCCTTATACATAAATAATAAATTAACACCCGCCGAAACACATAGCAAACATAGCAAACATATACACCCCCTCAGATCCCCCAGTATAAACAAACAAAAATAAAATAGAACCACCACCCCCCGGGCTGCTGCTGCTGACCATTGTCTACCGTTCTGCCAGGAAGTCCAAGAACGGTTGCCACCACCTGAAAAACCCTTCCACCGATCCCCTTAAGGCAAATTTCACCCTCTCCAATTTAATAAACCCCGCCATATCGTTGATCCAGGATTCCACGCTTGGGGGCCTCGCATCTTTCCACGAAGAAGAATCCTTCGCCGGGCTACCAGGGACGCAAAGGCCAGAATACCGGCCTCTTTCACCTCCTGCACTCCTGGCTCCTCTGCAACCCCAAATATTGCGAGCCCCCAGCCCGGTTTGACCCTGGATCCTACCACCCTCAACACCGTCCTCGCTACGCCCTTCCAAAATTCCTCCAGCGCTGGGCATGCCCAGAACATATGGGTGTGATTTGCTGGGCTCCCTGAGCACCTAACACACCTGTCCTCTCCCCCAAGGAACCGGCTCATCCTTGTCCCGGTCATGTGTGCCCTGTGCAGCACCTTAAACTGTGTGAGGCTGAGCCTCACGCATGAAGAGGAAGAGTTCACCCTCCCTCGGGTATCTGCCCACGTCCCCTCCTCGATCTCCTCCCTCAACTCCTCCTCCCACTTACCTTTCAGCTCCTCCTCCGAGGCCTCCTCCTCCTCCTGCATCACCTGGTATGTTGCCGAGATCTTCCCCTCTCCAACCCACACCCCCGAGAGCACCCTGTCCTGTACCGTGCGTGGCGGCAGCAGCGGGAATTCCACCACTTGCCGCCTGGCAAACGCCCTTACCTGTAGATACCTAAAGATGTTTCCCGAGGGGAGCCCGTACTTCTCCTCCAGCACACCCAGGCTCGCGAACTTCCCATCCACAAACAGGTCACCCAACCTTCTTATCCCTGCCCTGTGCCACACCGTTAAACCCTCCATCTATTCTCCCTGGGACAAACCGGTGGTTCCCCCGTATCGGGGTCCACACCGAGGCCCCCACTTCCCCCCTGTGCCGCCTCCATTGCCCCCATATTTTGAGGGTAGCCGCCACCACCGGGCTCGTGGTATACCTCATTGGAGGGAGTGGCAGCGGCGCCGTTGCCAGTGCCTCCAGACTTGTACCCTCACAAGACGCCGTCTCCAGGTTCTTCCATGCCGCCCCTCCCCCTCCATCACCCACTTGCGCACCATCGCCGCATTGGCGGCCCAGTAGTACCCGCAGAGGTTGGGCAGCGCCAGCCCCCCCCATCCCTACTCTGCTCCAGGAACACCCTTCTCACCCTCGGAATTCCTCGCGCCCACACAAACCCCGTTATGCTCCTGTTGACCTGCCTATAGAAGGCCTTCGAGATAAGAATGGGGAGGCATTGGAACAGGAGCAAAAACCTTGGGAGCACCGTCATCTTGACTGACTGCACCCTACCCGCCAGGTACAGCGACAACGCGTCCCACCTCTTAAACTCCTCCTCCATTTGCTCCACCAGCCTCGTGTAATTAAGTCTATGCAGGGCCCCCCCAGCTCCTGGCCACCTGGACCCCCAAATACCTGAAGCTCCTCTCCGCCCTTTTTGGTGGGAGCTCGCCAATCCCCCTCTCCTGGTCCCCTGGGTGAACCACGAACAACTCGCTCTTCCCCATGTTGAGCTTGTACCCTGAGAAATCCCCGAACTCCCTGAGGAACCTCATTACCTCCGGCATTCCCCCCACCGGGTCAGCCACATATAGCAGCAAGTCATCCGCATAGAGCGACACCCTATGCTCCTCCCCACCCCGCACCAGCCCCCTCCAGTTCCTCGACTCCCTCAGTGCCATAGCCAGGGGTTCAATCGCCAGTGCGAAGAGCAGGGGGGACAGGGGACACCCCCTGCCTCAGCCCTCGATGCAACCAAAAGTACTCAGACCTCCTCTTGTTCGTGGCAACACTCGCCATCGGGACCTTGTACAACAGCCTAACCCACCTGACGAACCCCTCCCTAAACCCGAACCTCTTCAGCACCTCCCACAAGTACCCCTTCTCAGCGTCCATCGCCGCCACTATCTCCGCCTCCCCCTCCCTCGCCGGCATCAAAATAACGTTCAGGAGCCTCCGCACATTCGCGTTCAACTGCCTCCCCTTCACAAACCCCGTCTGGTCATCGTGGATGACCTGGGGCACCCAATCCTCAATTCTCGTGGCTAAGACCTTCGCCAGCACCTTGCCATCTCCATTTAACAACAAAATTGGCCTGTAAGACCCACATTGCAGGGGACCCTTGTCCCGCTTCAGGATCAAGGAGATCAGTGCCCGGGACATCGTCGGGGGCAAAGCCCTTGCCTTATTGAAGGTCCTAACCAGCAACGGGCCCAATAGGTCCACATATCTCTTGTAAGATTCGACCAGGAAACAGTCCGGTCCCGGTGCCTTCCCCGCCTGCATGCTCCCTATTCCTTTGGCCAGCTCCTCCAGCCCAATCGGGGCCCATAATCCCGCCACCAGTCCCTCCTCCACCTTCGGGAACCTCAGTTGGTCCAGAAAGCTGCCGATCCCTCCCTCCTCCAGTGGGGGCTCGGACCGATACAGTTCCTCATAAAAGTCCCTGAAGACCCCATTGATGCCAATCCCACTCCGCACCACACTCCCTCCCCTATCCTTAACTCCCCCGATCTCCCTAGCTGAGCCCCGCTTCCGAAGCTGATGCACCAGCATCCGACTTGCCTTTTCCCCATATTCATAAATCGCCCCCTGGGTCTTCCTCACTGTGCCTCCGCCTTCCTTGTGGTCAACAAATTGAATTTGGCCTGGAGGCTACGCCTCCCCCTCAACAGTCCCTCCTCAGGCACCTCCGCATACCTCCGGCCTACCCTCACCATCTCCTCCACCAGCCGCTCCCTCTCCCTCTGCTCTCTCCTCTCCTTGTGGGCCCTAATGGAGATCAGCTCTCCCCTAACCACCGCCTTCAGCGCCTCCCAGACCATCCCACTCGGACCTCGCCGTTATCATTGGTCACCAGGTATCTCTCCATTCTTCCTCGGACCCGCTCGCTCACCTCCTCGTCTGCAAGCAGCCCCAACTCCAAGCGCCACAATGGGCGCTGGTCCCTCTCCGCCCCCAGCTCTACGTCTACCCAATGCGGGGCGTGATCCAAAATGGCTATCGCCGAGTACTCGGTATCCTCTACTCTCGCTATCAGCGCCCTGCTCATAACAAAAAAAGTTGATCCGGGAATAGGCCTTATGAACGTACGAGAAGAATGAAAATTCCCTCGCCCCCGGCCTTGCAAATCTCCAAGGGTTCACCACTCCCATCTGGTCCATAAACCTCCTCAGCACTTTAGCCGCCGCCGGCCTCCTACCTGTCCTAGACCTGGAGCGATCCAGTGCCGGATCCAACACCGTGTTAAAGTCCCCCCTCATTATCAGGCCCCCCACTTCCAAGTCCGGGATCTGATCCAACATGCACCGCATAAAACTCGCATCGTCCCAGTTCGGGGCATACACGTTGACCAGCACCACCCTCTCCCCTTGCAGCTTACCACTTACCATTACTTACCTGCTGCCATTGTCTGTCACAATGCTCGACGCCTCGAACGACACCCTCTTTCCCACCAAGATCGCCACCCCCCGATTTTTGGCATCCAGCCCCGAATGAAACACTGGCCTACCCACCCCTTCCTCAATTTTACCTGGTCTGCCACCATCAGGTGTGTCTCCTGGAGCATGACCACATCCGTCTTCAGCCCCTTCAGGTGCACGAACACCCGGGCCCGCTTAACCGGCCCGTTCAGCCCCCTTACATTCCAGGTTATCAACCGGATCGGGGGGCTACCCGACCCCCTCCCCCGCCGACTAGCCATAACCCCTCCTCAGCCAGCCACGCGCCCGCGCCCCACGCCCGGCCCGTTCCCCACGGCGGCAGACCCCCGTCCCAACCCCCTCTACTCGCTCCAGCTCCCCCTTGACCATACCAGTAGCAACCCGGTCCCACGCCCCCACCCCCCAGCTAGGACCCCTCCTAGCTGAATTGCTCCCCCCATTGCACTCCCACAAGTCAGCTGACTCTTGCTGAACCAGGCTGCTCCCGCCTATCCTTCGACTCCTCCCATTGTGGGACTTCCCCTCCCCCTCCATTACCCACCTGCAGGCTCTCCGCCTCCCCTTTCCATCCCAAGCACGGGAAAAAACCCGCGCTTCCCCGCCCCTGCACCGCCTCCTCCAGCCTTCAGCGCGGGAAAAACCCCGCGCTTTCCACCTGCCCGGCCCCGTCTCCTCTGGCGCAGCTCCTTTTACAGGCCCAATCCCCTCACCCCCGACTCGGGCCTCCCCCTCCCCCGCGGGGCCCCAACCCCCTACCGGCCATCCACCTCTTACTCCGTTTCCTTGCCCCCCTCCAAGAGCCCACCCGACAGACCCAACCAAAACAGTGCCCAACCCACCCTAACCACACACACCGAACCAAAAATGAACAAGAACAAAGAACCCCCCCTCAAAATGTAACACAACAACAACAATCCACGACCATCCCCACACCCGACCCCCCATCCCGACCCTCAGTTTGTGTCCAGCTTCTCGGCCTGAACAAAGGCCCACGCCTCCTCCGGGGACTCAAAATAATGGTGCCGGTCCTTGTAGGTGACCCACAGTCGCGCCGGCTGCAGCATGCCAAACTTCACCCCCTTCCTGTGCAGCACCGCCTTTGCCTGGTTGTACCCGGCCCTCTTCTTCGCCACCTTCGCACTCCAGTCCTGATATATTCAAACCTCCGCGTTCTCCCACCTGCTGCTCCTCTCTTTCTTGGCCCAGCTGAGTGCGCACTCCCGATCAGCGAACCGATGAAACCGCACCAGCACTGCCCGCGGCGGCTCGTTAGCCTTGGGCCTCCTCGCCAGCACTTTGTGGGCCCCTTCCAGCTCCAGGGGCCCCTGGAAGGACCCCGCTCCCATCAGCGAGTTTAACATGGTGACCACATAGGCCCCCACGTCCGACCCCTCCAGCCCCTCCTGGAGGCCCAGGATCCGCAGATTCTTCCGCCTCGACCAATTCTCCATCTCCTCAAATCGTTCCTGCCATTTCTTGTGGAGCGCCTCGTGCGCCTCCACCTTTACCGTTAGGCCCAAGATGTCGTCCTCGTTACCTGAGATCTTTTGTCGGACCTCGCGGATCGCCACCCCCTGGGCCGTCTGAGCCTCCAGCAGCTTGTCGATAGAAGCCTTCATCGGCTCCAGCAGGTACGCCTTGAGCCCCCTAAAGCAGCGCTGGATAACCGCCTGCTGCTCCTGCGCCCACTGCATCCACGCTGCCTGGTCCCCGCCCGCCGCCATCTTGCTCTTCTTCCCTCGCACTTTCTTTGGCTATACCACCACTTTTTTAGTTGCCCCGCTCCTGGTCCAAGCCATACACTGTCGGGGGAATGTTGCAGTCTTCTTCCCACACCGGGAAATGTCGAAAAAATTCCATTGGGGGCCCTGAAAAGAGCCCAAAAGTCCGTTCCCAGCGGTGGCTGCCGAACGTGCAGCTTAGCTCCGCATAGCCGCAACCGGAAGAAAACCTGTTGGACTTTAACCTGGTGTTGTAAGAAGTCTTACAGTTTGGTTGGTCACATGCCAGGGACTCCCGTGACTCAGGGATGTTTAGCTTCTACCCGGATGCTTTGGCATCCCAGAAATATTTCTGCTGATGTCCTGTGAGCCTCCAGCTCTGAGGAGAGAAGTTGCTTCAGCAGTCTCGTGTCAGGCATTTGAATAACTTGTCCTACCCAGTGGAACTGGTTTTGAGTGATTAGCATCTTGATGCTGGGTATGTTGGTTGAGAGGGGTTGCAGCTATTGGTCCACCTTTCCTGCCAACAGATTTTGATGATTCACTCCCTCCACATCGACATACCCTGGCTGCAGTGAGTACCATTCATTTTTTTTTTTAAATTTAGAGTACCCAATTCATTTTTCCAATTAAGGGGCAATTTAGCGTGGCCAATCCACCTACCTGCACATCTTTGGGTTGTGGGGGCTGTCATGGTATTCAAGTGAACATCACAGCACATACACACATACATAATGATCACAGTACGAAGTCTTACAACACCAGGTTAAAGTCCAACATGCGTCTGCATGGTCTCGCCAATGTACCACGCTTGCGACAACGAATGAACGGACATCGCGCAACAATCACCAGGCAGGAATGTTCCCTTCCAGTCGGGGAACACTTCAGCAGTCAAGGGCATTCAGCCTCTGATCTCCGGGTAAGCGTTCTCCAAGGCGGCCTTCAGGACCCGCGATAACGCAGAATTGCCGAGCAGAAACTTATAGCCAAGTTCCGCACACACGAGTGCGGCCTCAACCGGGACCTGGGATTCATGTCACATTACACTCATCCCCCACCATCTGGCCTGCGAAATCCTACCAACTGTCCTGGCTTGAGACAATTCACACCTCTTTAACCTGGGGTTACCCCATCTCTGGATCTGTAAAGATTTAATCACCTGCTAATGCTCGCATTCCTAGCATTGTTTGGCATCTTTGAATTTGTCTATATATGTGTTTCTGGAACAGACCTCTTCATTCACCTGAGGAAGGAGCAGCGCTCCGAAAGCTAGTGACATCGAAACAAACCTGTTGGACTTTAACCTGGTGTTGTAAGACTTCGTACTGTGCTCACCCCAGTCCAACGCCGGCATCTCCACATCATACATAATGATGGACAGATCAACGGACCAATTAGCACACACAACACGACAGCCAATCACAGACAAGAGCATACACAGGACAAAACAAGGAACACGACACTTCCTGGGCAGTCCAGCAGGAGACGGCTCAGGGCAAGGACCTCCATGCCAGACACTCAGACAGCCACCATGTGCTGTGTACCAGAGTTTGTTATCTAAATAGTTAATAGAAATAAAACTGTGTTGTACCAATCGCAACCGTGTTGGTTCGTCTGTGTCTCAGTGTACCCAACACTTCATGGTACCAGAAGTGAATTAAAACCTTCAGGGGCGAAACCTACTCAAACATGGAGAGAATGTTCAAACTCCATATGGACTGTGACCCAGAGCCGGGATCATACCTGGGACCTTGGCGCCATTAGGCAGCAATGCTAACTTGAGTACCATTCATAAGGTGCACTGTTGCAAGTTGCCAAGATTTCTTCTGTAGCAACTCCAAAATTTCAGAATTTAACCTCAGCTCCCTCCCCACTTCCTTAAATACATACTGTCCCTCAGTATTATTACCCACAGGATGTTACATAAATTTACAACTCTATATCTCCATCATTTTTCTTAACCACTCAACTGTCCTCTTGTTGTCCGACCAATTGTTTCATATTCTGCCCTGGATAAGTCAAATATTATCTGCAGGAAGATTTAAGTGTTTGAAGATGTGCTTGAACAAAAATCGATGATATTTAATGGAGTCCCACATCACCACTTTTAAGGAATGCCATTCAAATTAAGTGCCACTAAAGCATTAACTGGACAGTGGTGGGCCTTCCAGCCTTCCACAGTGACCAAGGATCCCAGGGGGCAGAGATTCTGCCCACTGAGAGATGCCAGTCAATCGGGCGGGATCATGGGTTGGGTGGGGGAAGGGCAGGGGGAATGTCAACAGCAAGGACAGGTGGGGTGGCTCTCAGTGGCCTCCTCCTTCCCAATGCTGGGAGTCTTTAAAATATGGACCCCGCCCACTTGGCAGCCTGAAAGCAGCCATGCAGGGGTCTGCTTTTCATGCTCCCCACATATGAGACACTGCCCACCACTGGGTTAACACCAGTGGTGGCATGATGTGATTCTATGTGGACAATGTGGTGAGTAAGGGTGGGGGGAGGGGGGTGGGGGGGGTGGGGGGGGGGGGAAGGTTGTCCTCAAGAACCAACCACAGACTTAATCAGGGTAGAAGTGGGGAAGTAGCAACGACCTCACCCGTCCACCTCATGCCTGTTTAAGTACCCCCGCCACCAAGCTCGCCAAAAGAGAGGGTGTTAAATTCCATCAATGTGTGCTGTCTTGGAGTGCTGGAATGCAAGATTATGTTCCAAAATGAGTTAACTCTGAACTTAACTATCCTACTTTAGCAGATGGCAAATAATATTTCTGAAAGATGGGAACAATATCAAAGGGAGATTGTTGATTGCTTGCTCGTGGCTGGTTAAGAGAATCACCAATAAACAGTTCTACACAAACTGCTGATGACCCTGAAAACCATGGGGGAACTGATTAGAAACAACAATGCTAATTACCTGCTCCTTTAATAAAATAAGGACATCAGTTTGAAGGAATAACTTGAAAAATTGAGGAAATAACTGTAAATGGTCCCAACCAATCTGAAGTGTTGTTAATATTTCTGACACAAATGAAAATCGGGATATTCAAGGTGGAAGAAAGGTAAATAAAATATGGCACAAAAGCATTTTTTCCAGTTCATTGATCAGTAATTGTATACATGTAGTTATCTGGCCAAACAGGGCCTGCTATCAGTGTAATTAAACAAAAAAAACCAAGAATACAGCCAAAACGTTGAACCAAATATTTTCTCTGCCGATCAGGAATGGTTTGAACTTATGAAAGATATTGTGAAACATAATAGTTAATTAAAACAGGCTGTTTCAGTTGGCTGACTACTGGGCATTAATTCCCAGCAGAGCTCCATGCATTGATAATTTCAATATCAAAATGGCTGCATTTTTAAATGGGACCACAGACCATGGAAGTCTGAACTATCAATTATTGACTGCAGTATAGAAATGCATCTGCTCTGCTTCAGAATAAAGGACCTTAAGCTAATTAAACTCCGTATCAATTCTATCTGTCCCTTAGTCCAGCTTGGAACATTTGTATTCTTACACAATAGCCATAATAATGAAATATGAAGGCATGCATTATGCAAAAATCAATTATTAATATTAATGCATGAATGGTTTTTGTAAGCCTATGGCAACAAATCATGTAAAAGAAAATCCTCTCAGTCTATCACCGTATGAATTCATTCAGTGGGAACACTAAGGAGAGAGCAGAAATGACTCTAGCCCTTCCTCTGAATTGACTCCCGATCACCTCTCTCTGTTTACCTCTTCTTGGCTGAAGCTAAATTCAACACTGCACTGAGCTCTGATATTAATACCGAATTTAACACACTGTTGTATTCTGCTTTATACATTACTTATATTGATAATTTGCAACATATGTTGGGCCAGTAGTGGATGGCATCATGTTAAGCTTCTTCAGGAGCATTCAAACCCTTCAATAGAGCTAACCCTCACTCTTCTGTTGGCACAGAATTGGAGGGGGGACCTCGAGTAGCAAGAGGCTCTGCTAGGTTGCAAACTTTGTCTCCAATGGAGGACACAATCAACAATATCATTGGTAAATGGATGATATTCCGTACTGAAGATAGTTATGCTGGTGACCACAAAAAAACAATTTGAGTATGTTTCTGTCTGCTTCTCTTTCCACAATCCTTGAACTCACACTGTATTGGTTTCCTTACTTAAGGAAATATGTAAAGCAGTTCAGAAAATGTTTACTAGACTAATACCAGGGATGTGCGGGTTGTCTTATCAGGACATGTTGGGGTGGTTAGGTTTGTGTACACTAGAGTTTAGAAGAGTAAGGGTCAATTTGATCAAAACTTTTAAGACCCTGTGGGGTATTGACAGGGTGGACGTGGAGAGCAAGATTCCTCTTGGCAGAGAATCTAGACTTGGGGTCACTGTTTAAATAAGCTGTGCACTGGTGAGGGTGCTGATAACGGACAGCCATGCGGTGAGAATGGAATACATCCCTCCCTCAGGTGGAGCACCCTCAGTGGTTGAAAGGCGATGAGACTGGAAATAGCTAGTGAAGGCAATAGGAGTAAGTCCATATTCAGGCTAAGAAAACAGATATCACATAAACCCATTCCAGCCCTTCCCCCTTCGGTTGCTTGCCTGTTTTCTCTTTAACCAAAAAGCCAGCTGGGCCAGAATGCCCAGCTATTTGCCAAGCTGCAGTCATCTGCAGCTGACCATGCTGATGTCTGCAGGCCCTTCCAGAGCCAGAGCAACCTTCCATCTCCCAGATCGAAGCCTCTGTAGGAAAACATCATAAAAGTAGTCGAGCAGACAAGAAATCATTTAAGAAAGAATTTGAACACACAGCTCAGGCATAAGTAAGTTGGAGGCACTTGTGTTATCGAGTAAAATAATCAGTGTTTTGTCCACAGTGTTCTAAAATAGCTGGTGACCCTACAATACCAGGTAATATGGTATGAGGGTGGAAGGTCTGGGACAGAAGTTAAACATGCCTTTGATACAAGAGGGCAGAGAGTGTTCAGCTGAAATGCCCTTTTAAGGAACTGTTGCTGAAGAAAATGGATTCAGGAAAGCACTAGAGGCCTCCTGCTTCCTCATTGTCCTCGATACCATTAGTGTCTTCTTCCTCATCAGCCCTTGTCCAATGTTTCACTGTTGGAAAGTTATGCAGCGTACAGCAGGCCATTATCATTAAGCACATTATTTATGGGAAGTATTTTATTATGGTAAATGCAGTGTGCCAGGTGGGTTGAGATGGAATACAAAATGACTGTAGACTGTACATTCAGGTAGCAGGTGTGGAACATTGATGAAGCGAATGATCTTGTGAGGTAATTAGATAAGGTCTGGAGGTGGGTGGGTTGAGTCCAAGCTAACCAAGGGAATCTGACCCTGTCCATAGGTTTATTTTAGGGTGTCTGGTCAAAGGAAGGTGTGAGAACTATACAGGGATGCAAGTTCTTTTTCACATTGTGAATGAAGTGGCGGAGGAACAATCCAACGAGAGAACAAGGCAAACAAGGAAGCAGCCTGTCAGGAAAGAGCTGGATTGGTTTGTGTTACACCTGTTTTCTTAGCCTGAATATACATTTACTCCTATTGCATACACTGGCTATTTCCAGTCCCATCACATTGTGACATTTATATTTTCATGATGAAAGGACAGGTTAAGAAGGGATATTTATCTTTAATTTCATCGGCTGATCAAACATATATTGAACTGCTTTGAAAAGCAAGCAAAGACACTGACAAGATGGCTGCTGCAATTCAGCTGATATTCATAGAATTTACAGTGCAGAAGGAGGCCATTCGGCCCAGTGAGTCTGCACCGGCTCTTGGAAAGAGCACCTTACTCAAGGTCAACACCTCCACCCTATCCCCATAACCCAGTAACCCCACCCAACACTAAGGGCAATTTTGGACACTAAGGGCAATTTATCATGGCCAATCCACCTAACCTGCACATCTTTGGACTGTGGGAGGAAACCGGAGCACCCGGAGGAAACCCACGCACACACTGGGAGGATGTGCAGACTCCGCACAGACAGTGACCCAAGCCGGAATCGAACATGGGACCCTGGAGCTGTGAAGCAATTGTGCTATCCACAATGCTACTCTGCTGCCCCCACGCATATCTGGTAATACAAGTTGAATCATTCTGGAAGATTCCAATGTGCAATTCAACTAAGATATATGAAGACATCCTCCCATGGAATTTCAAACTGCCCCAAGGCCCTGAAGAGATGCCTGGGGGTCTTCTCGTACTATGCCCAGTGGGTCCTCAACTATGTGGACAAGGCTGGTCCACTGATCAAATCCACCGTTTTTCCCCTGACGGTGGAGGCCCGACTGGCCTTCAACCGCATGCCCCCCTAAGTCTTCTAGGCCCAGCAGTGCTGCCTGCTGCCTGTCGGGTCCGACCCCAGCTGCCGCGCCACCCGCTATGTGCGACACGTGGGCGCCGCCATCTTCACCGCCATCTTCAATTTCGGCCGCCATGTGCGAGCCACCGGGGCCGCCATCTTGGATGCCATCGCCGCTGCCACCCTCCACGCGTGACCAATGGGGGCTGCCATCTTGGACACCATCGCCGTGCCACCCGCCACGCGCGACTCAAGGGGGCCACCACCTTGGGACCACTCCGCAGCCTCCCGGGAGCCAAGCTCGCCCGACCATACGCTGGCCGCCGCTACCTCCGACCGGCCTACCGACCGCCTTCCAATGCTCGCCTCCATCACACTCGACCAGTCCCGGCCGCACCACCTTGCGAAGTCTACGATGACCGTCCGGATCAACGGGCACGAGACGGCCTGCCTTTTCGACTCCGGGAGCACAGACAGCTTCATACACCCAGATACGGTAAGGCGTTGCTTCCTCCCAATTCTACCCATGACCCAGAAAATCTCCCTGGCATCCGGATCCCACGCAGTAGAAATCCGGGGGTACTGCGTCGCGACCCTTACTGTACAAGGCATAGAGTACACTAACTTTAAGCTCTATGTCCTCCCCCATCTCTGCGCTGCCCTATTACTGGGGCTCAACTTCCACTGCCATCTCCAGAGCCTTACCTTAAAGTTTGGTGGACCCCTGCCCTTTCACCGTCTGTAGCCTCGCGACCCTTAAGGTTGCCCCACCCTCCCTCTTCGCAAACCTCACCCCAGACTGTAAGCCTGTTGCTACCAGAAGCAGACGCTACAGTGCCCAGGACAGGACCTTTATCAGGTCAGAGGTCCAGCGACTCCTACGAGAGGGGATCATTGAGGCTAGTACAGCCCCTGGAGAGCCCAAGTGGTGGTCATCAAGACTGGGGAGAAGCACCGGATGGTCATCGATTACAGCCAGACCATTAACCGGTACACGCAGCTCGATGCGTACCCCCTCCCCGCATATCTGACATGGTCAATCAGATTGCGCAATATCGAGTCTTCTCCATAGTCGACTGTGTACACAGTCCGCGTACCACCAGCACCCTATCCGCCCTGAGGACCGCCAATACACTGCCTTCGAGGCAGATGGCCGCCTCTACCACTTCCTCAGGATCCCCTTCAGTGTCACCAACGGGGTCTCGGTCTTCCAAAGAGAAATGGACCGAATGGTTGACCAGTACGGGCTGTGGGCCACGTTCCCGTACTTGGACAATGTCACCATCTGCAGCCAGGACCAGCAGGACCATGACGAGAACCTCCGGCGCTTCCTCCACACCGCTAAACTCCTGAACCTCACCCATAATAGAGATAAATGCGTCTTCCGCACAACCCGCCGAGCCATCCTCGGCTACATCGTGGAGCACGGAGTCCTAGAGCCCGACCCCGACCGCATGCGCCCCCTCCTGGAACTCCCCCTAACCCACTGCCCCAAGGCCCTGAAGAGATGCCTGGGGTTCTTCTCGTACTATGCCCAGTGGGTCCTCAACTATGTGGACAAGGCCCGTCCACTGATCAAATCCACCATTTTTCCCCTGACGGCTGAGGCCCGACTGGCCTTCAACCGCATCAAGGCAGATATTGCCAAAGCCACGATCCCATTCCAAGTGGAGAGCGATGCGTCGGACTTTGCTCTGGCCGCTACACTCAACCAGGCGGGCAGGCCCGTGGCTTTCTTCTCCCGTACCCTCCATGCCTCTGAAATTCTACACTCCTCCGGCGCAATTCACGTCAATGGGATTTTTTGAGGGGGCTGGAGAATATCGCGGGGTGGCCGGGCGGGATTTACGCCGCCCCCCGGCGATTCTCCGACCCGCCAGGGGGTCGGAGAACCCCGCCCAAAGAATTTCCAGCAAACAAACTTCAGGCTCACAATTTATCAACTTTGGAAAAGACGGCTTATGTTTTAAAAATGAACTACCTCCAGAAATTGCAGTTTGCAAGGCCTTCAACGCCACTGAATTTTCAAGACCATTTTGAAACATTTCTCTTTCAACCATGGATGGAAGGAGTCACAAACAGGAAACTCTCTGTTTCTTACCTTCAGCACTGAATTTCTATTTGACTGGTCGAGGAGGTGGGGTTTGGGTGGTCAATGGGGATTGGGTAATCAGTGGGAAGGTTGGAGGTCGGGCAGTCAATGGAGGTCAGATGGTTAGTAATGGGTGGAAGATCAAGTGGTCAGTGGGAGTTGGGCAACGGGGGGTGGTCAATTGGAGGGGGTCAGGTGGTCAGTTAGAGAGTGATGTTTGGGCAGTCAGTGAGGGAGTGGGGGTTGGGTGATGTAATAACCCCCATACGGTCCACAGGGAATACACTAATCGATCTCCCCATGGGATCTGTGGAATTCAAGCATACCTGCTAGTGGACGGAGGCCAGCCAGCTGGGGCTCATAGTTATCTTGTATAAAGGCCGACCTGCACAAGTACCGGGATGTTGGTCGTCTCAACTGGGACTGATACTGTGTGTATTTGCCGTTGTAGCAGCAGTTTCGTTTGACTGTGAATAAACTAACGTTTACTCGGATACTTGGCTTCCTGGGTCTTAATACTGGCAACGAGGTAAAGAAAACTGTGATTCCGAGTCTGGACATCCCAGTCAGACCGGCATATTGCCGTGCAGTAATGTATTTGACAGACCTTTGAAAAGGTCTAGGAAGTTAGAGGCCTTCGATGCAGGCCTGGAAGATTGGGCCCGAAATGCTGAGTGAATGAGGTACTTGTTCCAGGCTAACGGCGCCAGAGGACAGACAGAAGGCAATCCTCCTGACTGCCTGCGGGTCCCTAACCTTCAACATGATTCAAAGCCTTACATATCCAGCTGCCCTGGATTCAAAGTCCTTTGAAGAATTGGTGGAGTTGGTATCTAACCATTATGACCCAAAACCGTCCATGATTATGCAATGGTACCGATTGAACTTATGTGGAACCTACACTGGACTTGAAAAGAGCCATCCAGCTAAGCCCTGCCCCATGAAAAATGTGAGAAGGGGCTTCAGGAACTCCAAGGTTCAGTTGATTACAGCATCCTTAGTGCTGGACAATCCCTGTACAAGAATACAGAGGGTAATGCTCGCATGACCAGGTCGCCACCATAACAGTAACCAACTATGCAACATCGTGTCCTGACACGATGTTCAAGGGCCACCACAGACCAGCATGTCACCTCCTCAGAGGACAACGGGGTGTAACAGTGGCATTGACAAGCCTGTAGTCACAGAATGCGTGGCAGCCAAGGCAACTAGAATTGGCAAGGAACACACTGCCCTGGGCGGACGATAAGCTCGCCCCGAGCCAGGGCTTTGCCCGTGGCCCACCCTGAGGAGAATGACTTGATGCAGCTGAACTGCACCATGGCCCCTAAAGTGGCACCAATTGGGATTAAACTGTAAATAAATGGACACGCCCGAGTAATGGAGATAGACACAGGGGCTGCTGTCTCCATCATTGACCAGCAGACCTTCCGCCGGCTTCACATAGGAATCCCGCCATTAAGCCTGCGCAATACCAGAGCCAGATTGGAGACATATATTGGGGAACCACTGAACATTATTGGAACCACTAGGACCCCGTTGACCCACAGACAGCTGACAGCCCGACTGCCACTAATAGTGGTACAGGGGCCAGGACCCAATCTGCTGGGCCGTGATTGATTGTGAACACTTAACTTTGAAGGGGTGGCACTTTAGCACAGTAGTTAGCACTGTTGCTTCACAGAGCCAGGGACCCTGGTTCGATTCCCGGCTCGGGTCACTGTCTGTGCGGAGTCTGCACATTCTCCCTGTGTCTGCGTGGGTTTCCTCCGGGTGCTCCGGTTTCCTCCCACAAATCCCGAAAGACATGCTGTTGGGTGAATTGGATATTCTGAATTCTCCTTCCAGGTACCCGAACAGGCGCAGGCATGTGATTTTCACAGTAACCTCATTGCAGTGTTAATGTAAGCCTACTTGTGACAATAAAGATTATAAAAAGGCTGGCAGCAGATGTTCTGGTTGGGCAGCGGCAACGTGTATGAGGTCCTCAGGATGTATCCGGAGGAATTCCAGGGCCTGGTAATATAAAAGGGGCCAAGGCATGAATTTATGTTGACCCAAATATTTCAGAGCATGACTGGTCCCCTACACCTTGCTCATGAAGGTGGAAACTGAGTTACAGCACCTGGAAAGTTTGGGCATCATACACCCAGTGCGATTAGCTGCGTGGGCACACAAGTGGCCCAGGTGTGGAAGCTGGATAAGTTGGTTCGTTTCTACGGCGATTAAAAAGTAACCGTGAATAGGGCATGTCACCTGGATCGATATCCCAGGCCGCTTGTGGAAGATTTGTACGCAAAGCTGGTGGGGTTAACCTATTCACAAAATTAGATACGAGCCACGCATGTCTCCAGTTAGAGCTGGATATTGCACCTCGAAAGTACGTGACCATAAGTGCGTATATCAGTGTACTCGACTCCCCTTCGGGGTCTCTTCCATGTGTGTAATATTCCAGAGAGTGATGGAAGGCATTCTCCAGGGGGCTACCCAAAGTGACAGTATACCTGGATGAAGCGCTTGCTCGGGGGCCACCGAGAAGGAGCACTTAGACAATCTGAAAGTGGCCTCCTGAAGAGAGGAAAATGTGTCTTTAAGTCAAAGGCAGTTACATACCTGGGTTACCTGGGACAAGGATGGCTTGTACCCAATGGAGGAAAAGGTCCTCCTGGACTTCTGACTCCAGAAAACATAACCAAATTGAGGTCATTTTTGGGGCTCGTAAATGTTTATGGGACTTTTATCCCAAATTTGGCCATCCTGCAGGAACCCTTCACATCTTGTTAAAGAAGAATCAAACATGGGCTTGGGGAGCTCCACAAGATGAGGCATTCACCAGGGTGTGGGGACAGCTGTTATCCTCCCAGCTGTTGGTCATTACGATCCTTCCCAGCCGCTCGTCCTCACGTGTGACGCCTCTCCATATGGCATCGGGGCAGTGCTGTCTCATTGATGGGATGATGGCACAGAACGCCCTATAGCATATGCTGCCAAAACCCTGGCAGATTCGGAGCGCTGCTGCATCCAGATAGAGAAAGAAGGGTTGGCTGTGATATATGCTGTGAAAAAATTTCATTAATGTCTATGGGTGGCATTCTTTCATCATCACAGACATAAGCCTCTGCTGGGTCTTTTCAAGGACAAGGGATTTCCCCCCACAGCCATGGCCCAAATCCAGCTCTGAGCCTTTTTCCTAGCGACACACGAATACACGTTCTAGCATTGCCCGGGGGTGCAAATAGCACATGCTGACACCCACGGACGTCTCCTGCTGCCTGTGAGCTCCCTCGCTCCACCAGTGACAGACAAAGTCACGGCAACACTGAATTTCTTTGAAACTTCTGCCAGCGACAGCCTCACAGATTCGTATAGGGACCCAGAGGGATCCCATATTTGCGAAGCTTCGCCATATTATTTTACATGGTGGATTACAGGGGAACCCCCCCCCCCCACAGACCTGCAGCCTTATGAAGCAGCAGGAGCTTAGTGTGGAGGGCGGCACCCTCCTGTGGGAAGTTCGTGTGGTCACCTTGTGGCTGGGCCAAGATTCGAACCTGCAGTTCCCGCACAGTGGACACCCAGGGTTTTGAAGATGAAGATGCTGATGTAGCAGCTATGTCTGATGGCCAGGGACTGATGGCGACATCGAGAGAGTGGTGAACAGGTGCCCAGCATGTCAGGAGAACCAGAAGCCCCTCGGTCAGCCTCGCATCATTCCTGGGAATGGCCAAGGCATTCCAGGGTGCGGATACACACTGACTTCACCGGACCAATCATGGGGTCCATGTTTTTGGCCGTTGTAGATGCCCATTCTCTTTTTTTTTCTTTCAAATTTAAAGTACCTAGTTCTTTTTTCCAATTAAGGGGCAATTTAGCATGACCAATCCACCTAGCCTGCACATCTTTGGGTTGTTGGGGGTGAGACCAACACAAACACTGGGAGAATGTGCAAACTCCACGTGGGGCCAGAATTGAACCCGGGTCCTCAGCGCCGTGAGGCAGCAGTGCTAACCACTGCGCCACCGTGCCACCCTGTAGATGCCCATTCTAAGTGGCTAGATGTGCACCGGATGACCATCTTGTGAGCCACTACTGAGAAATTACGGCATTAATTTAGTGCCCATGGGATACCAGAGGTAATAGTCACAACTAATGGGACCCTATTCACGAGCGAGGAATTCTTAGTGTTTGTGCACGCAAAAGGGGTAAGGGGCAAGGCACATCCAGACTGCCCAGTCCTTGAATGGTTTGGCTGAGCGGGTGGTTCAAATGAGGCAATATGGGTAGAGCTCAGGAATAGAAAGGATGTAGTCACAATGTTGGGTTTACTATAGGCTTCCCAACAGCCAGCGAAAGTTAGAGGAACAGATATGTAGGCAGATTTTGGCAAGGTGTAAAAGTAACAGGGTTGTTGTAGTGGGTGATTTTAACTTCCACTATGTTGGCTGGGACTCACTTAGTGCTAGGGGCTTTGATGGGACAGAGTAGATAGTCCAACTAGGGAAGGGGCTGTACTTGACCTGGTATTGGGGAATGAGCCCGGCCAGGTGGTCGACATTTCAGTAGGGGTGCAGTTCGGGAACAGTGACCACAATTCTGTAAGCTTTAAGGTACTGATGGATAAAGATAAGTGTAGTCCTCAGATGAAGATGCCAAATTGGGGGAAGGCTAATTACAACAATATCAGGCAAGAACTGAAGAATATAGATCGAGGGCAGATGTTTGAAGGAAAATCAACATCTGGCACGTGGGAGGCTTCCAAGTGTAAGTTGATAGGAATTCAGGACCGATACATTCCTGTAAGGATGAAGGATAAGTATGGCAAGTTTTGGGAACCTTGGATAACGAGAGATATTGTGAGCCTAGTCAAAAAGAAAAAGGAAGCATTTGTCAAGATTAGGAGACTGAGAACACACAAAGCAAGTGTGGAATACAGGGAATGTAGAAAGAACCTAAGCAAGAAGTCAGGAGGGCTAAAAGGGGTCACAAAATCTCATTGGCCAGCAGATTTAAGGAAAATCCCAAGGCCTTTTATACATATATAAAGAGCAAAAGGGTAGCCAGGGAGAGGGTTGGCCCACTCAAGGACAGGGGAGGGAATCTATGAGTGGAGCCAGAGGAAATGGACACGGTATTAAATGAATACTTTGAGTCAGTATTCACCAAAGAGAAGGACTTGGTGGATGATAAGTCTGGGGAAGGGGGTGTAGATAGTTTGAACCATGTTGAGATTAAAAAGGAGGAGGAATTGGGGGTCTTGAAAACATTAAGGTAGACAAGTCCCCAGGGCCCCATGGGATATACCCCAGAATACTGAGAGAGGCAAGGGAGGAAATTGCTGGGGCCTTGATAGAAATCTTTGTATCCTCACTGGCTACAGGGGAGGTCCCAAAGGATTGGAGAATAGCCAATGTTGTTCCTTTGTTTAAGAAGGGTAGCAAGGATAATCCAGGTAATTACAGGCTGGTGAGCCTTACGTCAGTGGTAGGGAAATTATGAGAGAGGATTCTTCGAGACAGGATTTACTCCCACTTGGAAATAAGTGGACATATTAGCGAGAGGCAACATGGTTTTGTGAAGGGGAAGTCATGTGTCACTAACTTGATCGAGTTTTTCGAGGAAGTGACGAAGATGATTGATGAGAGTAGGGCAGTGGATGTTGTGTACATGGACTTAAACACGGCATTTGACAAGGTGCCTCAGGGCAGACTGGTACATAAGGTGAGGTTTCATGGGATCAGAGGTGAGCTGGCAAGATGGATACAGAACTGGCTCGGTCATAGAAGACAGAGGGTAGCAGTGAAAGACTGCATTTCTGAATGGAGGGCTGTGACTAGTGGCATTCCTCAGGGATCAGTGCTGGTACCTTTGCTGTTTGTAATATATATAAATGATTTGGAGGAAAATATAGCTGATTTGATTAGTAAGTCTGCAGATGACACAAAGGTTGGTGGAATTGCGGATAGCGAAGAGGATTGTCAGAGGATACAGCAGGATATAGATCGGTTGGAGACTTGGGCGGAGAGATGGAGTTTAATCTGTTCAAATGTGAGGTAATGCATTTTTGTAGGTCTAATACAGATGGGAAATATACAGTAAATGGCAGAACCCTTAAGAGTATTGATAGGCAGAGGGATCTGAGAGATACACAGGTCACTGAAAGGGGCAACGCAGGTGAAGAAGGTAGTCAAGAAGGCATACAGCATGCTTGTCATCATAGGCCGGGGCATTGAGTTTAAAAATTGGCAAGTCATGTTGCAGCTTTATTGAACTTTAGTTAAGCTGAAGGTGTGTGGGGGGAGTTCCACAGAGGGTCAGGAGTGGGCTAGTTGTGGGGATCCCATGAGGGGTTGGGAATGTGGGGGAGTCCCTTTGGAAACGGGTAAAGTTCTGTGGCGGGGTGGGCGAGGGTGATATCATGGAATCTTAGAATTTACAATGCAGAAGGAGGCCATTCAGCCCATCGGGTCCACCACCCCCCCAGCCCTTGGAAAGAGCACTGCACTCAAGCCCATGCCGTCACCCTATCTCTATAACCCAGTAACCCTTCCTAACTTTTTGGTCACTAAGGGGCAATTTAGCAAGGTGAATCCATTTAACCTGCACACCTTTAGACTGTGGGAGGAAACCGGAACACCCAGAGAAAACTCACACAGACACGGTGAAAAAGTCCAAACTCCACACAGCCACCCGAGGTTGGAATTTACCCCGGGACAATGGAGCTGTGAGGAAGCAGTGCTAACCACTGTGCCGCTGTACCGCCATAAAATGTGTGAACTGTGGATTGAATGAGACAACTGGTGGTCCTGATGCTTTGGTCCTTGAGTAAAATCTAGTGGAGAATGTGGCCACCGATCCCACTACCTCTCACATGCAAAGTGAGCGCTCTACCACTTGAGCTAATTGCCCCTAGTTAAATCAACGTCAGGAGTGGGATCAGTACGATAGTTAGTGCTGAGCTAGAAGTGGTTTTAATTCTTCTAACCTTTTCTGGTTAACTATTGCTGCAAGACAGTTGGAACCATCTGAAGTTTGAGATTTATATCATACTTTCAGATGGTTCCCATAATAAAACAATTGCCCGACGGAAGTTTGAACTTCCAGGGCAATTGCCATGCAATCCTTACCTGGGACTTCTGAGAGGTTTTCCACCACATCTTTGGGGTACGCCACAGTTACATCGCCCCAGACCCTGGAAGTTAGGGGCCTATGCATTCTGTATCGACATGACCTCAAACTATACTTGCCTGCTGTTTGCTTGCAACGTTCATGGGCGGGATACTCCGGTCGGCGACGCCGAAATTGCGTTCGGCGATCGACTGGAGAATCAAAGTTCCCGACCGAATCGGGTGCGGTGCCACTTTCGCGATGCACCGCCCCCTCCAAAGCGGCGTACTTGGAGAGTACGCTGCGCGACATAATGTAGGCCTCAGGATGTTGCCTGAGGCCTGCCCCCCCGATGATCCGCCCCTACCGGCCGAGGTTCGATCCCGGCCCCAGGTCACTGTCTGTGTAAAGTTTGTGCATTCTCCCCATGTAAGGGTGGGTCTCACCTCCACAAGCCAAAGATGTGCAGGGTAGGTGGATTGGTCATGCTAAAATTGCCCCGTAATTGGTAAAAAAATAGTTGTTGGTTAGACACATAAGGGGTTCATTTGATTTGATGAAAATGTAAAATGGGCTTTATTGATTCAACAGTTCATTATAAATCTCCATGATTTTCATTTCTTGGTCATGAAAATCGAGAGAGATGCAAAATAAGTAACTAAACCAATATTGTGCAATTTCAGCTCTCACCCAAAGCCAAAATTTCAAAATGGCTAGTGTTGATTTGGATTACTGTATCCCGTTTTGTTCCCTGGCTGTGGTAGATAATATAATGAACTGTAAAAGATTCCAAGAATAATCTCTGGTTCAAAACAACTTAATAATCATGAAACTAAGAAAACTGTTTGTTTTTACTCCAGAAAAACACAAAGAGTTTTGATTCAGTATTCTGCTCTCATTTAATTGCGGCCTGAGCAGCCCGCGGCCGGCGGCGCTCCAAACGCGGCGCGCCTATGACGCCAATTCTCCGCTCCGAGGAGAATCGCGTGCCGGCGTTGGGGCGGCGTGGCGCGGTTGCGGGATTCCCGCCCAGGGTTGGTCTTAGTTGTGGTAGTTATATCAAGGTAGAACTGTTCAGTAATTTGGGCAAACAATAACCTCTTAAATGTAAAAATTTATTTTTTTATATAAATAGCTGACTTGCATGTATTTGCTGCAGGAGGTGTCAGAATCCCCTTCAACAACAAAGATCCCCATAGCCTGATTGTTAATAATATTGCACATCCACAAAATATCCACTGGAAAACATTAATGGGTTAAATTTTATTTATGTTGCTTCTGTTTCATTAAGTGCAGCTCCAACTGCCAAGGGCTAAATCTAATTTATTCAGCCCCACAAAGTTTGGAGCACCAAATTAACACAGATTTGATTGTTTATATGTATCTAAGCTGCACTTTATAGTGGCACCAGAATTATAAGATTGTTGGGATGATTTAACATCGCAGAATTTAAGATTTTTAAAGAACATTTACTCCCTGATCATAGCATAAAATATTTACATTACTAAATATATCAAAATGCCATCAAAACTATTGAAACATCCAGTCTTATTTCCAATGTCTTCTGCTTCTTTCCTGGGAATAGGGCTCCCTCATCTTTACCAAGCAGTTCCATTTTTTAAGAACTTTGGAAAACATTTGCATGGGCTGCAAGTAAATGTGATGGATGTTAATAAATATCAGTTAAAAGTTCCCCGTTAAATGTTCCACTAACCTGACCATTTACATTGCTTAAGTGGACAATGCCCCTTTAATGAACATTATTGTCATAAATGTATTAGTAAACCTACAGATTTTAGTGTGCACAGAATTTATCCAGGTCTTTTAATCTCATCTAGGCTTTAGAACAATAAGGAAGAAGAATTGGAATGTAAAATATTTATCTGAACCCATAAGTAATTGAATTATTATTAAATGCACTAAGTGCTTCCTAGCACTGCATCTGGTGTAAAAGAAGCAAATAAAATTGTCATAATATTTCTGAAGTACAAAGGTGTAATTAATTTATTATAATAATGATTGGAAATAACTGTAGGTGACATAGGATCTTTAAACAAGGAGGCAAATTGCCTCTCATTATTTTGTTGTATTCAGATGTTATAGTTAAATCTGTGCTCTGGATAATTCATAAATCCTGTTGTATACCATAGAGACATCATTACTGTATTGCTGTGTGACAGAACCATCCTGAGGAAGCTGGGATGTAAAGATCAAAGGTGGGTAGTTTGGGGCTAAAATATAGGTTGCCATCAGCAACAATAATGTGAAATGCAGGGTCAGTGAGCTGGAGTTATTTGAAGACAGGGCGGAGTTAGGCTTGGCCATATGGTGAATGCCAAAAACCAAGGCAGAACTGTCATGGCTAAGCAAGCTCATAATGCAGGTGAAAGGAAATTGTGATGAAGGAAAAACATGCATCCTGCCATGAAGAAATGAGGACAGAGGCTGAGGGCAACACACTGTCCGCTGACTGACACTTGCACTGATAAGACGTAACATCAGAAGTTGTTCTTTGGCAATGCAAACTTGATTAGGGCAGATAGGCCCCCATCAGGCCTATTCACTGGCAGATGAACATGAAGGTTTCTCAGATCCAGCATGCCTGACTGCAGCATCACAGCCCCTCTGTCACTATCCTGACAAAATAAGAATGTGATTAGTAATTCAGCATCAGACAACTGGAGCATCTTTCATACTGAAGGCGATTTTGATAAAAAGAGAAAGTCATGACATTGTAGATTAATTGGGACATCTGGATAAATGTGCAGAAAAATAATTTTTATAAAAGAACAGCGGAGATTTATAGTGGTAATGAAAAGAACCATACCAGTTAAAGAGGAATTAAAATTGTTTAGATCTTGCAAAAGGCTGTCTACGAGAGAAACTAATCTGTCTTTTCTCTTTCCAGATCTTGGGAGATCTGTTGTACATTTCCAATGGATCCACATTTTCAGTTTTTCTGTTTTCTTTATTGCGCAGTTAATTCTCACTGTCCGATGTGTATCATAATCGTTATTATGTTAAGACAATAAGTCATATTTCTATCATTCTATGTCCCATTTTAATTATATTTCCCTCTCCTTCTGTTGTTCCAATCCCTGACCAATCGTTGCTCTTGAATAGGGGAACGCACCTAAGTAACCTGATTTTTCTTAACCTTCTGTATGAATTGATGCTGAAGGCAAATTATTTTTCTTTTGTCGTGCTAATTACTTCTCTGTTTTCTGTGCGAAATGCAGTGCAGATGCCCGTGGATGGGATACTTTTCTCTCTGATCGTGTTACAATGAATGCAAATATTTACCTTATATGGTAACGTATTATTGTTTAAGATCAGATGCATAAGTAAATCCAGATAGGTAAATAATTCAAAAAATTTTGTCTTAAGGTTTTGAGTTCCAGGTGCAATGCAAATCCTCATATATTTAATTTACGAGAAAAATATTGCAATTAAAAAACACATAGTTATTGTACTTATTCCTGTTATTTCCAGAATGAAATTGGGAAGCATTTCAAAATGTTGGTGGCATGCCTGGTGCAGATTAGCACGCCATCTCCAACAATTTTAATGTTAAGGGTTTTTACATTTTCTGTCTGAAATGATGATCATCCATCTTTTGAAATGCTGGTACTTTGCTATATTTGGAAGATTCAATGTTGCTGTCATATTAGAACTTAGAGGATTTTCTCATCATATTTTTAAAAATGTTATTTCTATTTGCGCTGCAGTTTCTTTAGTTATTTTCTGATTTGCATTCATTGAGATGGATGTGAAGCTTCAACCACCCATTACCCCTCACTGAAGATACTATGACACAGTTTTAAGTCACTTGTGCTATCTAGTATTACATGCATCGCCTACATTTGTAATATGGCTTTATATTCCTGACTGCTCTCCCAGGCAACTGATACTCTGCTCATCTTGTACCCTGTAAACTGAGCCACTGGCACTTGTAAGATGGTGCTGAAGCATATCTCTCTTCTACACCCTTTCATTCAGCCCGGGCAAGGTGAAATGGAAACAGCGACCTAGATCAGAAGGGATTAGAAGGTTAAATTGAGGAGAAGCAGTTTCATTACAAGGACACCTTTTGTAGTTTAAACCTATTTATCATCAAATCATTTATGTATGTAGAATCTAGCTGTCACACATCTATCATAAATCTATCAAAGTATATCCAGTATGTATCTATCGTACATCTTTCTGTCTATTATATATCTATTAAACTACATATATATCTGACATAGATAATATTATTCATATATCCATCTATCTGTCTTACAACTGCCTCTATCATCTGTCTTACCCTTCATAGAGCTATCAAACTATCTGTCTATCTCCTGATCTATTCACACATATATAGTTATATCTATCTTTCTCAACCTCTGTTCATCTATAGACATAGATCCTGATACAGATCGATAGCTAGAGAGACAGAAAAATTGATTGATTGACCCTGAAACAATCCATATCTGTATCTATCTGTCTGCCCATGTCTATATTTATCCATGACATTATCTAACTGTCTCTATATCTTGTTTGCCTATCTATTTATATCTATCCATCTATTCATTTTTTTCTATCTTTTCTCTGCTCAATTGCTCAGAATCTGCAGAGAAAAGCACTGGCCGGGATTTAGCGGCCACGTTAGCTACGGGCGCAAATCCCGTAATGGCCGCTAAATCTTGAGAGGTCAAAAACAGGATTTGTTTCTAAGAGATTTCAGAATGCGATCTTCCTGTGCCCCCTGATGATGCGATTAATTTCACGCCCAGGAAGGGCAAAGAACTCTGGAGTGGTTGTCCCGCAGTGTTAAGTATAGAGGCCTGACAGTAATGAGGTCTTGGAGTGATGCAACCTGAGGAAGAAGGGTGCCTATTAGCTTTGCCTCTCGCTGAGCTAGAGATCAACTGTGCCCTCTAACATTCCTGAGACTCATACTCATCAAACTAATTGTCATCGAGAGTTAACCCTTAGCAATGTCAGCTGTCGACAGTCTCAAAGTCAAGGAATAGGATGAATACTCAGGGTTCAAGGCTAAACGCTTGAGTATACAGGGGCCAGAGGGACCATGTTTGTTTGTGTGCCGGATCCCAATGCCTGCCAGTGAGGATCCATTAGCCCCCAAGGCGGATTTCACCGTCCAGTTGACCCTGCCCATATAAACCTCCTGCCGGAACACTCAGTGATATGGAGAATAAGGGAGGGGAGAACCAGATGGAAGTCAAGAGGAGATTCTGACTGAGAGCATAGGCCAGGGACAGTCATTTTATGGAGATAGGCGAGCACCTGAGCTGTGAGTGAGCGTTAGCCACTGGGTAAGGCGTAGGACTGGCTGCTTCCAGATCTGGGAGGCCAATGGTTCTGGGGAGGTGCTGATGTTATTGGGCTGCAACATCAACCTGACCGTCTTTCTCTCTCTCTCTCTCATCCCTCGCAGGTAAGTGAGTGATATCAGTCTGGAGCCAGTGGAGATGGCGATTCTTGTTATAGCGCTGGAGAATCACAGACTCCAGCAACAACTTGCGGTGTCACCCCGGGAAGACCTCGCAGCAGGAGACCAGGGGGCGGCAGGGTAAGCTCGAGGACCAGAGGTACCGGGTGTACAGGGGGCACTAAGATGCAGGAGGAGACTGAGGGTGCAAAGAACCCGAGTGTCGTTCATGGAGCTGTCAGACAACATGTGCCGTAGGAGACTCTACCTCACCAGGGAGCGGCACCTTTGCCACATCCGTGCTGATTTGGTGCCACATGCCGATGCAGGACACACCCGTCCCTGAAGGCCATGCCAGCTCTCCACTTTTAAGCAATGGGGCCGTTCCAGGGCTCTCTGGTGCCCTGAATGACATTTCACAGGCATCCACCGAAAGGTGCATCCTTGCAGGGGGCGATCACCTGCACTCAGGTCACTCTACCTGCCTCATGGCATCAGGGAGTCTCCTTTATAAACAGGAAGGGGTTCCTCTCCCTCAAAGTGCAGCTGGTGTGCGATGGTGTGATTCATGTACTTGTGTGCACATTTTCCAGGGAGCATGCATGATAGTTGCAACCTCAAGCAATCGCAGATCCCTGACATTTTTATGGGTCTCCCTAGGCTGGATGAATAGCTTGTAAGGGACAAGGGATATCTCCTGAGGTCTTGACTGATGATGCCAGTGCTGAGGCCAGAGACCGTCTGATACAATGAAGCTCACAGTGCCACCCAATCTGTAATTGAGCAATGCATCAAACTCCTGAAGATGTGCTTCCTCTGCCTCAACCGGTCTGGTGGGACCCTCCAGTACAGCCCCCAAAGTGTATCCTGCATCATCCTTTCGTCATTAACTGGAAGTTTCAATTTCTTTTTAAAAATAAATTCAGAGTACCCAATTATTTTTTCTCCAATTAAGGGACAATTTAGCGTGGCCAATCCACCTAACCTGCACATCTTTGGGTTGTGGGGGTGAAACCCACGCAAACATGGGGAGAATGTGCAAACTCCACACGGACAGTGACCCAGGGCCGGGATTCGAACCCAGGTCATAAGCGCCGCAGTCCCAGTGCTAACCACTGTGCCAAAGTGTCTCCTGCATCATGGTGTGCCCGACATAACCTGGCTCGACAACAGAGCGATGACTTTCATGAAGAAGAAGTGGAGGAGAAGCACGTGTCCTCGGATGAGGAGAACTTTCAGGAGGGAGCTGAGGCTGCTGAGGATCCGGATAATGGAGGCCAGGGGGATGGGGGTGAGGGTGCGCATGGACTGGAGGATTCCCTAATCACCTCCCGCTCCATAGTGTAGGATAAGCATGTTGTCATTTCATTGCACTTCATTGAAGTGCTCAGATGATCCTTGGAGCGGGCAAATCAAACACGTCTCAGGCACAATGTTTTTCATATGGTTTCTGCAGACAGGAAAGAGGAAGTGAAAGCACTTAGCACTTTTGAAGTGGCCAGCAGCTGTCAATCAGAACAAGAATGTTTCTAAACATTGCGGTTACAATCAATGGAGGAGACTTCAGATGCTTTCAAACATGAAGGGAAAGATAAATAAACAAACCTTCTGGCAGCTGTGCTTAAACCATTAAATTGTCAATCAAAGGCAAGTTAAAGATATTGCACTGTGAAATTGAATGAATGCAAAGCATTTCAAAGGATCTCAGAGAATTTCAAGGATTTTCGATTGTTGTGGGCTTTCTAGGAAGGCTCTGATTTCATAAAGCAGCAGTATTAAAAGCATAGGACTGAGGGAGCAGATATGAGGGGCGAAATTCTCCGGAAACGGCACGATGTCCGCCGACTGGCGCCCAAAACGGCGCAAATCAGACGGGCATCGCGCCGCCCCAAAGGTGCCTTTGGTGCCCCGCCAGCTGGCGCGGAAATGACATCTCCGGGCGGCGCATGCGCGGGAGTGTCAGCGGCCACTGACAGCATTCCCGCGCATGCGCAGTGGAGGGAGTCTCTTCTGCCTCCGCCATGGTGGAGACCGTGGCGGAGGCGGAAGGGAAAGAGTGCCCCCACGGCACAGGCCCGCCTGCAGATCGGTGGGCCCCGATCGTGGGCCAGGCCACCGTGGGGGCACACCCTGGGACCAGATCGCCCCTCGCCCCCCCCCAGGACCCCGGAGCCCACCCACGCCGCCTTGTCCCGCCGGTAAGGTAGGTGATTTAATTTACGCCGGCGGGACAGGCATTTTAGCGGCGGGACTTCGGCCCATTCGGGCCGGAGAATCGAGCGGGGGGGCCCGCCAACCGGCGCGGCGCAATTCCCGCCCCCGCCGAATATCCGGTGCCAGAGACTTCGGCAACCGGCGGGGACAGGATTCACACCACCCCCCGGCGATTCTCCGACCCGGCGGGGGGTCGGAGAATTTCGCCCCAGGAAAGAGAATGTCTTCCTGGCTTCAATCTTCAATGAACTGGCTAATCTGCTCATCAACTGTCAGGCAGAGCAGTTCAGAGTGAGAAGGCAACTACAGAGTTTAAACAGGTCAGACCAGGGTGAGATTTTGAACAGAGGGCTGCCTGAGATCACCATGCCTGGAGTGAACTTCAGGTGCGAGGTCTTGCACTTTGGAAAAAAAAATAGAGGCATGGACTATTTTCTAAACGGTGACAAAATTCATAATGCTGAAGTGCAAAGGGACTTGGGAGTCCTAGTCCAGGATTCTCTAAAGGTAAACTTGCAGGTTGAGTCCGTAATTAAGAAAGCAAATGCAATGTTGTCATTCATCTCAAGAGGCTTGGAATATAAAAGCAGGGATGTACTTCTGAAGCTTTATAAAGCATTAGTTAGGCCCCATTTAGAATGCTGTGAGCAATTTTGGGCCCCACACCTCAGGAAGGACATACTCGCACTGGAGCGGATCCAGCGGAGATTCACACGGATGATCCCAGGAATGGTAGGCCTAACATACGATGAACGTCTGAGGATCCTGGGATTATATTCATTGGAGTTTAGGAGGTTGAGGGGAGATCTAATGGAAACTTACAAGATAATGAATGGCTTAGATAGGGTGGATGTAGGGAAGTTGTTTCCATTAGCAGGGGAGACTAGGACCCGGGGGCACAGCCTTAGAATAAAAGGGAGTCACTTTAGAACAGAGATGAGGAGAAATTTCTTCAGCCAGAGAGTGGTGGGTCTGTGGAATTCATTGCCACAGAGGGCAGTGGAGGCCGGGACGTTGAGTGTCTTTAAGACAGAAGTTGATAAATTCTTGATTTCTCGAGGAATTAAGGGCTATGGAGAGAGAGCGGGTAAATGGAGTTGAAATCAGCCATGATTGAATGGTGGAGTGGACTCGATGGGCTGAATGGCCTTACTTCCGCTCCTATGTCTTATGGTCTTATGGTTTTATGGTCACACACCTGAAACAAAAGAGGCCCGTCGATCACTGAGAATTGGTACTGTCCTCTAGCAGCATTTACATATTTGAGGAACGCTGCTGGTGTCACCGCCTTGTAACTTGCCCAGCTGGGAATGTAAATTTTGTGTCTCCTGCCTCGCTAGCAGTGCCCCTCAGGTAGGTTTTAGAAGGGGTTTGATTGTGGTTGATGGGTGGTAGTGGAGGGGTGGGTGCGAACTCTAGCTCAATGGGAAGGATTGTTCTTGGTGCTACTGAAGAAGTCTGAGTGGGGCACGCCTAACTCCTAATTTAAACAAGGGGTCTTTCAATGGTATTTGCTTCCTTAATTTGCAAAGAGCCTAATGCCCGTTTTTAGGTGGCCATCAGAGATACCTAATCAATGGACATGACTAATTTAGCAGTGGGCTGAAGATTGGGTGCAGGCCACCTGATAGAAATTGACTTTTCTAATCAGCTATAACCATGAGAGTAAGGGGAGATGATAGAGGTTTAATTGAGAATTCATTAAGAATAATTAACTATAATCATATTAGGCATTACTTCAGTGCAACAAATAGCTGGGAACCCACTAAGGGTTAATCCAGAAAACACTCTCTAATTTCTTTCTCAGGTTTCACATTTTGCAAGCCGCTTGAAACTGCGAGGTCATTGACGTCAACTAGCTAAAAGGCCCCATTGTATGTTAAAAACTGGGCGGCTGTCCAGTACAAATAGTTCCATTTCTATGGAAACAGCCAGTCTAGAGATATAATTTATCAGCAAAAAACTGTGTTTTTCTAATTAATGATAGATGCAGGTGTATGGGAAAGTTGCACCAAGTTATTTAAATACATATATCTCTTAAAATTGATAGACAGACAGTTTGGCCGAATTGAGTGAATTATAAATTAGTTAAAGCCAATCAGAAGTAAAAAGAAGGCCAGAACTTAAGATAATAATCTCCATAAGAATCACTTACCGGGATGGAAAAACTCATTCCGGAATCACTCTATTTTTTCTGAAACCTATGTCTTTGCTGCTTGCTTTTGCTAATCACCATCTTTCTTTTGTTTAAATCACTTAGTTATGTTATCCTGTGTATTATGATTTGAAGCATTACCACGATCTGTATTTTAAAACTTAACCACTGTATTCGCTAAGGACAATCAATCTGATTAGCTTGCTGAAGGGATGGTCGGAACTCTCTAAATGCTGTATTGAAAATAAGTTTACCAGTGGGCACAGCTGACAAATAAAGTTCCAGTGGACTTTGCCAGAAAGCACAGACTTGATCTGTTATTTGGGAACTGAGGAGGGATAACGGATATCCAAGGTTCCGAATAGGCACAGAGATTCTTCACCGCCTCTCTGCTATGTTGGCCAACACTGTGTCTATTTATTGCCTGACAAATTGCTGGCCAATTTCTCCCCTGTTGAGATTAAAACCAATGCTTTCAGTAAAGATTCTGCATCAGATTTGGAATATTTAAACAGGTGTGTGAAGGAAATTTGAAGCTGGTCGCAAATTGTTGCTATGAGCTGTGGAATTTACCAGGTTAAAAGCCCATGAAGTGGCAACAGAAGAATGTTTAAAAAATCCTTGTTTTGTGAAACAAGACGGATTAAGGACGAAATGAAATAAGGCACCGGCGTGGTTTTCCATTCAATCAAACCAGACAGAATAGTGCTCCCACTAACAATACAATGTATCAGTGAATGAACAGCAGCTGAAATGCTGGGGAGAGAGCCAAGGGATAGCCTGGTTTACTGGGTTCATGTACAATACTCAATATTAGTAAATCACATTATAATTTTGTTTGTATTAATTATCCAGCAAAGACCTTCAACTGTGCACAACTCTGATTTTAGAATCTCCAGTCTCACAAAAGCACCCTGTGCTGCCGACAAAAACATCTCTGCATCTTTCATTTCTGTCACAGCAAGGCTTCGTTGATCAATCACTGCTAAAAAGAAAAAAATGAATGCTGGAGATCAGGAACAGAAACAAAAAACTGGTGGCAATGCACAGCAGAACCGATGGAGTGTTCCATCTGAAACGGTGACCTATCTTCCCTTTCAGATGTTGATTAGCCTACTGCGTGTTTCCAGCACTTTCTGTTCATAAATTTTTTCACACCAGCAGTCTCTCTTCCCTCCTCTGAATTTCTCATTGTCTACTCAAGTGTGGTCCTATATGGGCACAAATTAGCCTCTGGCACCTCACCCCAAACAGCCATTATTCTTATGTGAGGCTATGTAGTGAGTGTCGGGGTGAGTCGCAGCTGGGTGGGGGGAGGGGGTGGGTGGTGAATAAGATGTGGAGCTTGCCTTTAAAGCCGAGCTTGATCCTGTTTTGACTTCCGCACATAGGCAATTCCAGCAGTCCAGCAGGGTAACTGAAAAGTGATCAGGAGTCGGGATGTTGGTGTTTTCCCTTTCCTTAGTCTAAGCACGGAGGTCAATATCAGAATTCCAATCATGGCTACGCTTTCTACGCTAACAACTGGAAATTGGATTTCGGCACATTGGCTTTTCCCGTGTTTTAGCTAACTGATAGAAACAAGTTAACGCAGTGAAGCTGCACACATGAACACTGCAACTCACCATTAGCCAGTGTAGGCTCAGTGTAATTAAGAATTAATTAAGAATGTTATAGCCTTTGTTCATCATAATATACAAATGAGGGTGTACAGAAGGAATCAAAGGGAAGCACCTTGTCTGTTTTTCCTTTCAATACCCTTCAGGTTTATCCCACCAGCTGCCCTGATTTAAACCATCCAGTTCATTTGTTTTTGTTCCTTCTGTAAGTTTACTGGGTTTGAAGAAAATGCTTGATTGCTCATATCCAGCAATTCAAGTGTATGCAAGCAGCGAAGGTTGTGAATAAACCTGGAGGAGACACCAGAATGTCCTGCAAGTCTGTTTTTACTGAGTCTGAAGGACAGATATGACCCCTAAAAAAACTGAAAAGGACAAGTTGTTAAAACCCCTGGAACATCAACTGAAACTCGAAAAAAAATATTTTCTGGCCTTGAAAACAAGCACTGCACCATAAAATCTGGACCCAAATAAATGTATTATCCTTAAAATGAATGATGTATTGATGGCTGCTCATCAAGCCTGCTCCCACTGTTAATCAAAATCAGCAAACATTTTGTAATTTAAAAAAATCCCCAGTTTGTCTCAAGAGCATCTGATGGGTTGAGACACTTAAAATGCGTCCTAGAAATGGCACTTCTGGAAGGTTGCGGCATACTGTTTTTCATGATGTCTCATGTTGCAGTTATGCTGCTCTTCTGGTGTTGGCGAAAAAGAATCTTATTCGCTTTTCACAGACACAAGAGTTACAACATAACTGAAAGTCACTCAGGTCGATTTGTGTGCTTTCTGGAGCTCTGGAATAGTAGCGGCAGGTTTGTGGGGTGCTCTTTGCACCTGAACGGTATCTGATGCCGCTGGAGAAAACATGAGTGTTAACATCTCTGACATTCACTTACGTGAAGTTCACATTCCTGATCCTCCTTCACAGGCACAGCTAGGAGCAGATATTCGAAAACCATTGACAACGTTTTTTTGTGTTGTGTTTTCTTGCTCAGGCCTGGGGTAATACTGGCATTCAGCCCCTAATAGCATCATCAGAACTTAATTTGGATGTTTTAAGAAACCACCCATTTGCCTTCTGGTGATATCTCTTGCATATCAGTAAAAGCAGCAACGTTAAATGACATCGCTCAGTGACATTGGAGGGGTAAGCCGCTGTTCATCTGCCTAGTTTCGCCAGAAAGGGCAGGGTTAAAAGTGACTCTGGAATCTCAGTCAATGTGAGTAAAGATCAGAAAAGCAGGCAAATCAGTGTCTCATTCATGGTGCTCTCAGGGTTATGACCAGTAAGATAAATAGCTGCACAATTATGAGCATAATAATTTGAATGCATTATCTTTATCGTCATTTTTGATCTGGAACCCTATAGAGAAATATTTCCATACTAAGAGCAGAGTTGCACGATTATGGGGCTATATTCCCTGTGCTGTTACTCCACAGATACAATCTTTGTGCTTTTCTTTGTCACTCTTACCAGACCTCCAGCAGGTTCACTACATCATTAAAAAATCAGTCTCTCTGTTAGTGGTACGTACTTCACGCCTACTGTGGGCATCTGCAAATGTCCACCCCCAGCAAAAATGTCATTATGTTGTTTCATTAGCATGTTTATCAGCATTTACCAGAGCTTTGTTATTTAGTTGGCTTTTCGCATTTACTAATCAGTTATTTACACCATAAACTGTGCACGTCACAGTTGGATTAGCAAACTTTTTAACATATATATTTTTAGCTGTGACTAATGCAGGTGCATTAATAACAGTGCATATTTCCCTTGTTATTATGAATTTGCACAATTTTACCTACAGTTGATTCATTCAGGAGAAAGCATATGTTTGCCTTTTTTTTGAGAAATGGAATGTGAGGCCATATCTGGTTATGTTAAGTGATCTGTGCAAAGTCAGGTATATAATTTATATATCCACTAGGTGGAGCTCTATGATGGTATGAGTGTGCATGGGCATGAAGAACACAAGTGGGCAATCCTCTATGGGGGATAATAAAGATGACAGTTGAGCTTATATTAATTAGTAATGTTAAAAATGTGGATTATTTAAAGAAGGGCTCCTGCCTTTTATATACTCATTGAGATAATTGTGAAAATCTAGAACCCTCATTGCCTGATTACCATAAAAAAAACTCGTTCTGAATGATATTTAGGAGGAAGCTATCACTCGTTTACTCAGGAAGGAATAAATGAAAATCTACTTTTAGTACCTACGATTCTAAAATTTTAGCTGTGTTTTGAGGACTGCATTTCAAGGGACACCATTATGGTGAAAATTAATTTGTCAAAGCTGTACAATTTAATATTCCAATTTAAGGCCTCAAATGTGTCAAAAATAGCTTTGTATAATTTGTCAAGTTGATCATGCCAATTTCTTGTTATACAATGGCTCAGTGTAATTTTCTATTGGGTGGGATTCAACAGCCTTGTTGCACCCAACTTGGTGTCGGGATGAGGCCGTTGAATCTCACAAGATTTAACGCAGTATCGTGAGATGTCGTGATCTGGATCTTGCCCTCACTGGGCGTGATCCAGATATGCATATTTAAATGATTCATTAAGCTAATTTAAATATGCATTTGCCGGATTCTCCCAAGGCCCGGTTTTCACCGCCTGAAAGACCTCGCTAGGGCGCCGTTTAATAGTGATTCACACAAACGTGAACCAGTCGCAACAGCACCTGGGAGGCCTCCCAGGCCACTGGAGACCCCCGGATGATCAGGCATTGGGTAGGGTGGTACACTGGCATTCCTGCTGGCTCCTGGGCACCTTGGCAGTGCGAGCCTGGCATCTTGGCCGAGGCCAATAAAAACGGCCAAGTGCCGTTGAATCGAAGGGTCTTTCTTGGCGCTGCAGGTGCAACCTTAATACGGGAAGCCAACCAGACATAGTGGGTCAGGGCGGCAGAGCCTTTGGGGAGTGGAGTTGTATATTGTAGTTTATCGTGCGGTTAAAACCTTTGTTAGCTTTCATCAGTAACTTCATTTGAAGCCTACTTGTGGCAATAAGCGATTTTCATTTCATTTAATTTTGTGGTTGTTCTGCCTACACCTAATAGACAGCCTTGAATTGGGTCCACTGCATCCAGCGGTAGGCCAGAGCCAGAAACAGAGGTACAAATGGACGCTGCTGTCGAAGCCTGTTAACAAAGGCCCATTACTGTTCCCAGAAAGCCCTGTTCTTCAATGGCCTCAGCGGATCAAGCACAGAAAATTAAACCTACAGATGAGTGTAAAGCTTCCCTAACTCCACCCTCAACTCATTCCCCTGACCCACTTACCCATCTATCCTCTTTATACCCCGCCCCCTTACACCCACTCACCCTCTGTACAACCCATGAACCCCCTCACCCCTTTACACTCCTTTAATGCCCATATGCCCCACACTCTTCCCATCCCACTTTCAATCCCCTTAACCCCACACCACATTCACCCCAACCCAATCCCTTCAACCTACTCACTCACCCCACCCATTCACCCACCTAGCGTTTAGTATTTTTGGGGTGAGGTAGTGATGGCTAAATGCTGACAGAAGTTGCCAGGAGGAGCTATTCTTCTCCTTGATGGAATACACTGCCATATGTCTCTTAACCTCTTGTCTTTTCAGGAGGTATGGGTGCACAAAGCCCCAAGATGTCTTCAATCATGGTTAAGATGCAGATGCTGTGGCCAATCAAGCTGTGGAGAAGAAGGCCATGGGACTTGCATGGGTCCCTTATTAACAGAGTATTTGTTATGGTGAGTTCTCCATTTCAGGTGCTTGTTGTGTCGTGCTTGATACCATTCAATAGGTCTTAGTGAAGTGTTTGTAGTCTTAAGTAGGTTAACAGTATGTATTTATTAACTACAAGACCACAGTAAACTGTTCATCCTAGAAGCTGTCTCCGTGCTTGTTTGGGCAATGGTTCTGTCAGACACTAGACTGACCCTTAGGTACTGGTCATGTATTCTACCGTATGGATGATACTTTAATCAATTCCACATGAACCTGATATGTGCCAGACTCTTATACTCCATCTCCCCGTCAAATTGGTTTAGCTGTAGGAGACAGAGGGTGATGACAAAAGGCTGCTTCAGTGACTGGAAGCCAGTGTCCAGTGGCATACCATAGGGATCTGTGCTGGGTCCCCTATTGTTTGTCATTTATACAAATTACATAGATGACTCTGTGGGGAGTAGGATCAGTAAGTTTGTGGGTGACATAAAGATTGGCCGGGTGGTTACCAGTGAAGTTGATGTCTTGGATTACAGGAAGATATAGACGTGATGGTTAAATGTGCAGAAAAATGGCTGTTGGAACTTAACTCTGTAAAGTGTGAGGTAATGCACTTTGGAATGAGTAATGTGATAAGGATGTATTCAATGAATGGCACCACACTGGGAAGTTTCAAGGAACAAAGGGACCTTGTCATGTTTGTCCATGGATCTCTGAAGGCAGAAGGGCAGGTGAATAGTGTCATGGGAGTCTATCTTTAAGAAATGGGTGTTCATCAAAAAGCTGCAGTAATATCATTGTGTGGGTGGAGCTGGAATGTCATTCTGTCTTTTACTTTCGCTTTGAGCTGGGAGCTGCAGTGTGTCTTAGTTTTGTTTTCAGTTGAAAGCTGTATTCAGACTACAAGGCTGTTGGAGTCTCTCTCTCTATATTAAAAAGGTGTTCAGATCACTTGATAATTTAAAAGTGATACCTGCTTTCTGTAGAGATTTCAAACCTGCTGTCTTTGTTAAAAAGGGTCTTTTTGACTTATGGATGTTGTTAGGAAAGTTATTAAGGGTTACCTATAGAGGATTGTGTCTGGGGATTATCAGTGTCGTGAGTTGATAAACTGTTTACTGTGTGTTTATAAAGTGTTAACTGAATTCATAGAATAAACATTGTTTTGTTTTAAACATACTTTAGCTCTCTGTTGCATCACACCTGTAAAGTGCACCCTTGTGCTCCCCATAACCCAAATCTACTTAAAGTTGTGGGTCAGGTGAACTCCATGATATACTTTGGTGTTCTCTAAACCCTGGTCTGTAACAATAGGGTGGTGAATAAGGCATCTGGGATTCTTGCTTTACCAATAGAGACATAGATTACAAAAACAGGGAGGTCATTGTCGAGCTGTACGGAACTTTGGTGAGGCCACAGCTAGAGTACTGTGTGCAGTTCTGGTCGCCACATTATAGGAAAGATATGATTGCACTGGAGGGAGTGCAGAGGGGATTCCCCAGCATGTTGCCTGGGATGGACCATTTTAGCTATGCAGAGAGGTTGGATAGGCTTGGGTTGTTTTCGCTGGAGCAGAGATGATTGAGGGGTGACCTGATCGAGGTTTACAAGATTATGAGGGGCATGGACAGGGTGGATAGGGAGTAGCTGTTCCCCTTAGTTCAAGGGTTAGTGACAAGGGGACATAAGCTCAAGTTGAGGGGCCGGAGGTTTAAGGGGGATTTGAGGGAAAACATTTTTACCCAGAGGGTGGTGACGGTCTGGAATGATAGAATCATAGAATTTATAGTGCAGGAGGCCATTCAACCCATCAAGTCTGCATCGGCCCTTGGAAAGAGCACCCTACTTAAGCCCACGTCTCCACCCTGTCCCCGTAACCCGACCTAACCTTTTGGACTCTAAGGGGCAATTTAGCATGGCCAACACACCTAACCTGTATATCTTTGGACTGTGGGAGGAAACCGGAGCACCTGGAGGAAACCCATGCAGACACGGGGAGAAAGTGCAAACTCCGCACAGTCACCAGAGGCAGGAATTGAACCTGGGACCCTGGAAATGTGAGGCAGCAGTGCTAACCACTGTTCCACCATGCCACACTGCATGGGAGGGTGGTAGAGGCGGGTTGCCTCACATCCTTTAAAAAGTACCTGGATGAGCACTTGGCACATCATAACATTCATGGCCATGGGCCAAGTGCTGGCAAATGGGATTAGGTAGGCAACGCAGGTGCTTTTATGCGTCAGTGCAGACTCAATGGGCCAAAGGGCCTCTTCTGCAATGCATTATCTGTGATTCTGTGACGTTTTTCCCAATGTATTTCAAGTTATTCTAGTTTACCCCAAGCATTTACATTGTTATTACTATCCCATCTCCCCCATTCAAGCTCTGAGTTCATAGAGTCAGGTGGTCTGGAGGCCTTATAAACCTTCCATATCTTGTTTGCATTACTTTTGGAGGAAGGGTCGGCTCTGTCACTGGTGGTAAACTCTGTTGGTTTGGAAGGTGTTCTGACATAAGAACATAAGAACTAGGAACAGGAGTAGGCCATCTGGCCCCTCGAGCCTGCTCCGCCATTTAATGAGATCATGGCTGATCTTTGTGGACTCAGCTCCACTCTCCGGCCCGTACACCATATCCCCGAATCCCTTTATTCTTTAGAAAGGCATCTATCTTTTTCTTAAAAACGTTTAAAGAAGGAGCCTCAACTGCTTCACTGGGCAAGGAATTCCAGAGATTTACAACCCTTTGGGTGAAGAAGTTCCTCCTACACTCCGTCCTAAATCTACCTCCCCTTATTTTGAGGCTATGCCCCCTAGTTCTGCTTTCCCCGACCAGTGGAAACAACCTGCCCGCATCTATCCTATCTATTCCCTTCATAATTTTATATGTCTCAATAAGATCCCCCCGCATTCTTCTAAACTCCAATGAGTACAGTCCCAGTCTACTCAACCTCTCGTCATAATCAATCCCCTCAACTCTGGGATCAACCTAGTGAATCTCCTCTGCACTCCCTCCAGTGCCAATATGTCCTTTCTCAGGTAAGGAGACCAAAACTGAACACAATACTCCAGATGCGGCCTCACCAACACCCTATACAATTGCAGCATAACCTCACTAGTCTTGAACTCCATCCCTCTAGCAATGAAAGCCAAAACTCAATTAGCCTTCTTAATCACCTGTTGCACCTGCACACCAACTTTTTGCGACTCGTGCACCAGCACACCCAGGTCCCTCTGCACAGCAGCATGTTTTAACATCTTACCGTTTAAATGATAATCCATTCTGCTGTTATTCCTCCCAAAATGGATGGCCTCACACTTGGCAACATTGAATTCCATCTGCCAGACCCGAGCCCATTCACCTAACCTATCCAAATCCTTCTGCAGACTTCCGGTATCCTCTGCCCTTTTTGCTTTACCACTCAGCTTTGTGTCGTCTGCAAACTTTGACACATTGCACTTGGTCCCCAACTCCAAATCGTCTATGTAAATTGTGAACAACTGCGGGCCCAACACTGATCCTTGAGGGACCCCACTAGTTACAGGTTGCCAACCAGAGAAACACCCATTTATCCCCACTCTCTACTTTCTGTTAGTTAACCAATCCTCTACCCATGCTACCACTTTACCCTCAATGCCATGCATCTTTAGTTTATGCAGCAACCTTTTGTGTGGCACCTTGTCAAAAGCTTTCTGGAAATCCAGATATACCACATCCATTGGCTCCCCGTTATCTACTGCACTGGTAACGTCCTCAAAAAATTCTACCAAATTAGTCAGACACGACCTACCCTTTGTGAACCCATGCTGCGTCTGCCCAATGGGACAATTTCCCTCCAGGTGCCCCGCTATTTCCTCCTTAATGATAGATTCCAGCATTTTCCCTACAACCGAAGTTAAGCTTACCGGCCTATAATTACCCGCTTTCTGCCGACCTCCTTTTTCAAACAGTGGTGTCACGTTTGCTACTTTCCAATCCTCTGGGACCACCCCAGAGTCTAGTGAAGTTTGATAAATTATCACTAGAGCGTTTACAATTTCCCTAGCCATCTCTTTTAACACTCTGGGATGCATCCCATTAGGGCCATCTGACATCTGAATATCCTCCTTAATGTCTCTTCCCTGCAATGTGAGAATGGGCGGTCAAGGCATATTTCTCCAGACTGTACCCTTTGGGATACCAGGTAGAATCTCTGTTTTTAGGCTAGAGGATAATAAAAAATTTCCAAAAACTGCAGTTAATGCAGAGGAGCTTTATGCAATAACCATCACTAGGGATAAGGTAGTGAATAAACTAATGGGATTAAAGGCAGAAAAGTCCCAGGAACTGATGGCCTGCACCCTAGGGTATCAAAGGAGGTGGCAGCAGAGGTAGTGGATGCATTGGTTATGGTATTTCAAAATTCCCTGGATTCTGGAAATGTCCCAGTGGATTGGAAACACACTAATGTGATGCCTCTATTCAAAAAGGGAGAGGGGTAGAAAGTAGGAAACTATAGACCTCTGTGGTGGTAAGTTGCTGGAATCAATCATTAAGGAGGAGATGACTGATCATTTGGAAAGAAAAAAACTCAATCCACCATTGTGAGCATGGTTTTATGAAGGGTAAGTCATGCTTGAGTTCTTTGAGGATGTAACCAACAAGGGTGGATAATGGGCAACCTATGGATGTGCTATATCTAGATTTCCAGAAGGCTTTTGACAAAGTGCTGCATAAAAGACTGATCCAGAAGATGAGATTGCAGGGAACTGGGGGTTGAGTACTAGATTAGATGGAGGATTGGCTGACTGGTAGAAAGCAAAAGGTCGGGATAAATGGGTGCTTCTCTGGCTGGCAAACTGTAACTAGCGGGGTGCCGCAGGGCTCAGTCCTCAGACCTCAACTATTTACAATCTATATAAACAATCTGCAAGTAGGGTAGAGTGTAACATAGCAACATTTACGGATGATAGTAAAATAGGTGGGAAAGCAGGCAGTGGAGAGGAGATAAAGGTTTTACAGATGGATATAGATAGGCCAGGAGAATGGCCAAAATTGGCAGATGGAGTTTATTGTGGATAAGTGTAAGGTTATCCATTTTGGCCAAAAATAATAGAAAGGTAGAGAGGTGGATTGAGACAAGGAAGAGATCAGCCATGATCTAATGAGTGGTGGAGCAGGCTTGAAGGGCTGAATTCTGCTCCTAATTCTTATGTTCCTATGTAAGACCGAGGTTCCTTTCTCAAGGATATTTTGCAATTCATCAAAGTGAGCACCATGTGCTCGCTTCGACAGCACATATACTAAAATTGGAACGATACAGAGAAGATTAGCATGGCCCCTGCGCAAGGATGCCATGCAAATTCGTGAGGCATTTCATATTATTAAACATGGATAGTAAGGAAGGGGGCAACTGCGGGAAAATCTACTGACAACTACTGGACAGAGCAAGACTGCCACTGGACGAAGCCAGACGAAAATGGGGAGACGGACTGGGGACAGAAGTGGGGTGGGGACTCTGAAGCGAAGCACTGAGCAGGCCCAACTCCACCTCCTCCTGTGCAAGGCTCAGCCTCATGCAATTCACGGTGGTGCACAGAGCGCACCTGACCAGAAACCGAATGAACAGGTTCTTCCCGGAGGTGGAGGAAAAATGTGAACGGTGCCAGAGGGGCCCGGCCAACCACACCCACATGTTTTGGGCCTATCCCAAACTTGTAGCTTTCTGGACAGCCTTCTCCAAGGCAATGTCCAAGTTTGTGGGGTGAGGGTGGAGCCGTGCCCAAGAGTGGCAATCTTCAGGGTATCCGAACAGCCAGAACTACACATGGGGAAGGGGGCCAACGCCCTAATTTTCACTTCCCTAATTGCACGCCGGAGAATCCTGCACAGCTGGCGATCAGCAGCACCACCCTCGGCTGCAGACTGGCTGGCAGACCTGGTGGAGTTTCTCCACCTGGAGAAGCTCAAATACACCATCTGAGGGTCGGAGGAAGGCTTCCTCAAAGCGTGGGGACAATTCGTCGGCCTGTTCCAAGACCTGTTCGAAGCCAACAGGGAAAAAGTGAGAGATGGGAGAAGACAAACAGGAAGACACAACTCTGGGGGGAGGGGGGGGGGGGGGGGGGGGATGAAGAGAGGAGGGAACTCAGGGGAACGACAGGGAGAAGAACTGGGCGAGGGGGTGGAAGGCTCCCTACCCCAAATCCACAAAGCAGGCAACAGAAAACATAAAGGCAAGGGGGACAGGGGGGGAAGGGGAGACTAGGAGATAAGGGACAGAACACCCTGAATAAAAAAGGGGGATACCAAGGAAGGGCCGGGGAGGAGGGGCGCGGGGAGAAGGGATGGTGGAGGGGGAAGAGTACACACCATGTAGAGGGTGCCATCTCTGCTACTCCACTACTGGGCCGATATCTGGGGTTTGAGTATCTGTGTGTGTCTCTCTCCAGCTGGCACTGAAACCTCAGAGGCCAGGGGATGCCGCACTGGGACACCTCCACGGAAGAGAGCACTGAATCAAGCCTGCCGTTTATCCCTAACCGGAAGCCTGAGGCTTATATCACACAGATATCCAGACCCCCACCAATGCCCAGGTGATTCTCTCTCTTGCCGGTGGTGCAACACCCACCCGGTTCCTACTTCGCTGAAGTAGCTTTCCCAAGAGAGAGAATAGGACACTGCTGTTTATTACCTAACCAGCAGCCTGTCCTGAGTGTATCGTTCAAGATGACCCTAGATTCTCGAACCCGGAATTAAGGTGAGGAATATCTTAACAATGACTTGGTCAGAGATCGCTGGTGAGAGATTGAAGAATTTAAACGACTCCAATTATCAGCAAATCAAGGTTTATTGCAAAACCCAGGTCAAAATCATCAAACAGAAGAAATTATAATAAAATCTTAAACTCTAACACAAACTAAGTCTATTCAGAAAGTACTATAACGGACACAACGTAAAATCTTATTGTTACACAGGTTTAGCAATGACACAGAACACAAATCAAGTCCCCTTCCCCAAAGCCTCAACCACTATCAAGGTCAAGGGAGTTTCGCAAGCTGCTGCAGGGTACTTACAGTCACAGGCTGCAGGAGGTCAAGTCAAAGGTGGAGAGGTCAAGCCAAGAGACCCTCAATCGAAAAACAGCCCCTTTTATATCCGTTTTACCTGGCTTTTTCCTGTGTTCGGCCAGCCCCCTTTGCATTGAATTGGTAAGGTTTAAAGTTCCCGCTGGTCCCGCCCCCTTTGAGCCGGTCAGAGCTGTCGACTTCCGGGTTTTCCTCCCCCTTTGCGTTGTATCGGTCCAAGTTTAAAGTTCCCGCTGGTCCCGCCCCCTTTGAGCCGGTCAGAGCTGTTAGCTTCCGGGTTCTCCTCGCAGGTCCGCTCCTTCCAGCCAGGCAGACCTGCCGCGATTTGAATTTGGCGCCGACTCCGCCCCCTCCACCCAGTGAGTTCCTGCCGGTGGCTTCTGTCAGGATTGGAGTACCTCCCCCAGGTCCGCCTCCAACTTGGTTTTTTCTACCGTTTATCTTCAAGGGGCTTTTCCAGCGCAATATACTGAGCCCAGACAGTCTGCTTTTTGGGATAACAAGGTTAAGCTCTCTTGTGAAGATTTTCAAAGTCTTCCAGCTGCTCCGGAGATGGCTGCTATTCTCACCTTGCTATGTTGATGGGGTGTTAATTGGATTCTGCTCTGGTGGAGGCCAAGTCATTTACATCTGCATGGGGCTATGACCATCCCATTGTCCTGCTTGCAGGCAGGCCCCTTACAGCATTACCATGCCCCTTTGTCTGTGTTTTAATCTTATCTAGTTGTCTGGCTCCTTCTTCCTTGTAGCTCCTGGGGGGGTTTGTAAATACCTATGCCCCTACTCAGCTCAGCGGACCAAGCCTGCTGGGAAATTTGGTTACGTTCCCTTGGCTGAAAAGTGTCCAGTTTACAGTCTCTGGGTTTTATCCTTGGGCAGTCCAAAAAGGGCCGAATTGCCCGAAAACCTTACAACCAAGACTGACAATATCAACATGTATATGAGAACCACACGTGCTGTAAATATTAAACGTAAAATGTTACTGTTTATAAATTGAAAATCCCAATAAAAATATTTTTTGAAAAAGTGAGCACCAAAGACCTGCACCATGGAGCTGCGATCATCATCCAAACATCATTCGCAATGGCAGCTATCATCCCAATACCGACAGCACCACCAAGGCATAGAAAGCATGGATTCCTGATCCTTGGTTAGAAAATCATTTGTAAGTGTAGGTTCAGCTATAAGAAGTTGCTGAAATTCAAGATGGTGCTGCTGTTTGTTTGAAGACGGAGGGCTCTGCCACCCTTGTCAGTGCTGGTGGGCTGCTGCTGTAATGGCACTCACACTCAGCTTTCAAAAGTTCTTAAGCGATCGCTGCTTTTAGATCGACTGACTGCAGGCTTCTCCATTTTAGCGCTCTGCTTTATGATCACAAAAGCTGAAGCTTTTATCCATAATTATCTTTTTGGGGGATAAATGCCTTGCACTATGTCCCTGGATGATCCTGATCGGAGCTTGGTGATGAGGAACTGAGTTAAATCAGAGAGAATCCTAGTTTGATTGAGGTGGTTGGAGATGGCTGGGGTGGGGCCCAGCTTGCAGTGGTGGGTTGCTGGTGAGGGGACCTTTGCCTCGGTGGTGCTGCCATTGCGAATGATGTTTTGGATGATGATCTTGGCTCCATGGTGCAGGAGTTTGGTGCTCACATCGATGAATTGCAAAATACCCTTGAGAAAATAGTATTTGATAGCCCTGGTGGGGGCTTGCCTTAGTTGCTGCGAAGTCCTGCTGCATGGTGCGTCACCTATCCTGAATGATGAGGAGAATAGCGGCTGTTTGTGAGTCTTGTTTCTTGCGGGCAGCGGGAGGCTAATTCCTAACTGAGTTTGAGAGTTGCCATCGTTTCACAATCTCAATTTGAAGGCTAGGCATTTCGGGTTTGATGAAACACATTGTAACATGTCTTCAAGCCTGGTGTAGTTTGGAGGCGCCAACCTCTAGCCTTAGACTATCCTATCCTATCCTATCCTCAATGCCAGTCGTGAGGGGCTGGAGGTGGCTGGTCATTTTGAGTCATCCCCACACCCGCCAGGGCCTAGGTTCCTTGCTGCCTGGGCAACAAGGGGATGGCTGGCGGAGGTGATGGCGATTCAGTCGATGGAACTTTTCTGAGGGTTGCTCGATGATCCTGCCATGGCTTTGGCCTTTCCAAGAGACATGGATGGGTTGAGGAAAGCCCCCAATTAGAGCTAATCGTATCGTGTTTTTATTTTGTTACTTTGAATTTTGAGAATCCGTGCTTCTCTCCTGCGAAGACCTGGACAGATCATGTGTCCTGGAGAGGACTGGGTTCCTTGTGATTCTCCCTTATGACATTTTTGGAGCTATTGGAGTATGGGGAAATGAGTGGTGACTCGCGCTTGGGTGTGGTCGGTTAATCCTTGCGTGGTTTGTTGAAATTAGAGTCTGAATGCTATGCTCTGCATTGTTAGAGTCCTTTTTTGGTTTTGGGGGTAGGCTTGATGGGGGAGTTAGGAGCCCTTCTCCAAGTAGTCTTATATAGTGTTTTCCTGAGTGTCTTCTTCATTGCAGCTGGGTGTTCCATCGGGAGACAGTGTTTTTGGCTCTGTCGAGGTAGTGCAGCTCTGTCTCCTTGTAATGGCGTACAATACTGGTTTGTGCCCGACATTCTTGGGTTAATTTGCGTGTTTCTCTCATCTCTCATCTCTTTATCTGGGTGAGCAGTGTGCTGATATGGACCCTGTTTCAGTCTAATGGGTTATGGATGGGTTTCCTTAGCATTTCGGGGTGGGGGGAAGGGGTTTCTTGATAGTTCTTTTCCTCTTCAGTGGTGGGGTCTCCTCGGTAGAGGCTGATGTGTTTTTCCTAGTGTTGGTGGGGCTGGTGCACTGCGCTGGGTGTGGTTAGCGAAGAGTTGGGGTGGTTGGATGGTAAGCCTTGGTCTCTACTGTGTGTCTTGGGGGTCCTGACTCCGTTGTGTAAGAAATGTACTGGACTAGGCCAGTCTGTTGTGGTGGCTGGTATCCTGTTTCCCCCCCCTTATGCTGGGGATGTCCCTTCTCGAAGGCACTTAGTAGGGACATCCTGAGAGGAAAGAGAAAATGCTGGAAAATCTCAGCAAGTCGAGCAGCATCTGTAGGGTGAGAAAAGAGCTGACGTTTCGAGTCCAATGACTCTTTGTCAAAGCTAACAGACAGAGAAAGTGGGAAATATTTATACTGTGGAGTGAGAATGAAAGATGAGTCATAGTCACAGAAACCCAGGGAAACCGGGTGCTAATGGCCACAGAAACCAAGGGGAAAGAGTGCTAATGGCAGTCCCCAGAGAGGACAAAAGATGTGAAAGGTCCAAGAGGGAAACTAACATCAGAGGATGAACTGTAGATGTTGGGGGGGGGGGGGGGGGTAGCAAAGCGGAGAAAGGTGAAGGAAAGGGGGATAAGATTGGGAGGGGGGGAAATTAAATGTATATTAAGAAAGAAAGAAATGGTAAAAGACTGTTAAAATGAAATGAAAACAAATGGGTCGAGGTGGGGTACAGCTGATCATCTGAAGTTGTTGAATTTGATGTTGAGACCGGAAGGCTGTAGCGTGCCTAACCGGAAGATGAGATGTTGATGCTCCAATTTGCGTTGCGCTTCATTGGAACATTGCAGCAGGCCAAGAACAGACATGTGGGCATGGGAGCAGGGTCTTTTGTTAAAATGGCAAGCAACAAAAAATGACAGAGGGAGTGAAGGGAAGATGTGTTTGGTGGTGGCATCACGCTGGAGTTGGCGAAAATGGCGGAGGAGTAGACTGAGGAGATGAAATGTGAGAACGAGAGGGACTCTGGGCGGGATTCTCCGCAAACAGCGCGATGTCCGCTACCTGGCGCCAAAAACAGCGCAGATCAGTCCGGCGTCAGGCCGCCCCAAAGGTGCGGAATTCTCCGCACCTTTAGGGGCCAAGCCCTCACATTGAGGGGCTAGGCCCGCGCCGGAGCGGTTTCCGCTCCACCGGCTGGCGGAAAAGGCCTTTAGCGCCACGCTAGCCGGCGCCGAAAGGACTTCGCCGGGCAACGCATGTGCGGGATTGTCAGCGGCCGCTCACGGCATCCCCGCGCATGCGCAGGGGAGGGGGTCTCTTCCGCCTCTGCCATAGTGAAGACCATGGCGAAGGCGGAAGAAAAAGAGTGCCCCCATGGCACAGGCCCGCCCGCGGATCGGTGGGCCCCAATCGCAGGCCAGGCCACTGTGGGGGCACCCCCCAGGGCCAGATCACCCCGCGCCCCCCCCCCAGGACCCCGGAGCCTGCCCGCGCCACCTTGTCCCGCTGTTTAAAAGGAGGTCCAATCCACGCCGGCTGGCGAGGGTTGACAGCGGCGGGACTTCAGCCTATTGCGGGCCGGAGAACCACCAGGGGTGGGCCCGCCGACCGGCGTGATTCACGCCGACCGGCGCGGCGCGATTCCTGCCGACCGGCGCGGCGCGATTCCCGCCGACCGGCGCGGCGCGATTCCCGCCTCCGCCGACTCTCTGGTGGCGGAGAATTCGGGACATGGCGGGGGCGGGATTTATGCCAGCCACCGGCGATTCTCCGACCCGGTGGGGGGTCGGAGAATCGCATCCTCTATCCTTGTTCTGGGAGGGTGTGGAGGGGTCGAGGGTAGTGGAGCGGGAGATGGACCGCACACTGTTGAGGGCCCTGTCCACAACTGTAGGTGGGAAATCACGGTTGAGGAAGAAGGAACACATTTTCGAAGCACCATTTTGGAAAGTGGCATCATCGGAACCGATGCGACAGAGGCGAAGGAGTTGAGAGAAAGGGATGGAGTCCTTACACGGTGTAGGGTACGAAGAGCTGTAGTCCAGATAGCTGTGGGAGTCAGTGGGCTTGTAGTGGGTATTAGTTGATAGTCTATTGCCGGTATGGAGACGGAAAGATCAAGGAAGGGAAGGGAAGTGTCTGAGATGGACCAGGTGAAAGTGATGGAGGGGTGGAAACTGGAAGCGATGTTGATGAATTTTTCCAGGTCCGGGCGAGAGCATGACGCGGCACCAAAATATTCATCAATGTATGGGTAAAGGAGTTGTGGGAGGGGGCCCGGATAGGCCTGGAACAAGGAATGTTCCCATAAAAAGGCAAGCGTACCAGGACCCATGCGGGTACCCATTGCTATACCTTTGATTTGGAGAAAGTGAGATGAGTTCAAGGAGAAGTTGTTGAGAGATACATCCTGAGAGGACTCCTTAGTCAATGAGGGCGTGGGGCTGACTCAGGCCTTGTACTGTGGTTGATACCCTGTACCCCCGCACCCCCCCTTATGGCTCTGAGATTCCTTTGTCTGAATTGGCAGCTTTTTATCTTCTTTGTCATATGGTATGTGCCAGAGGAACATGAACATGTGGTTGTATCCTGGTCCTCTTTATCCCGAGAGCTTCGGATCCTGGTAATTTATCTTTTTTTATCATGACTCGATTAGATTGTTGGGAGTAGACCGTACTGTCTAGAATCCAAATCTATTTCTGCTGGTCCTCTCTGTATACATGTGTGGAATAATGATAGTTCTGTATTCTACCTGAGGTTGGGGTTATGTTGCGTCTTGTGGTATATGTAAAATATCCTCAAAGAACTGGGGCTCTTGTGAATTTTCTTTGTTTTCTTTTCTATTTTTGTATTGGTGGGGTGAAAGAACCCTTGGCTCCTGCAGGGATACAGGCTGGTCCAGTATCCAAGTGAAGGAGTTTACTGTGTGTTATTGGTGCCTCTGGTGTTGGTGGAGGGAGATATGTGCTGGTGGGCACAAAGAACTTATCCTGAATTCTTGTGGTGAACTTATCCTGAATTCTTGTGGTCGTTGCAAGTAATCATCGCGTGAGGAGGTGTGCACATTTTTAACCATGTTTTCATGGCTTTTTCCTTTTCTCCTTTATTCTCTGGCAGTGTGCTTAGAGGTGCCAAGTTGAGTCTGACGCTTGTATTGAGTCAGCCACATTGCTGTTCTCCTGTCCCTCTGTATTCGTGTATGTCGAGACATTTCTGCTGAACCCTATCATTCCTGTGGTTTTGATGCATTGTTTGTTAAAATGGTAAACTTCAATAAAAATACTTTAAAAAGAAGAAAGAAGCTGAACAAGTTAACACACTGCTTTATTCGATTGGCATGATAGCGGATGGCATTATTGCTACTCAAGTAATTAACAAGTCATCTGCCATACACTAAAATCATTCAATGTTTAACTTATCCTAAGAAGTAACAAAATCCTTGAAAGGGCTAAATTTAATAAGTGCACCCAATAGCCAGGAGAATGTGTCAATTCACTCATTAGTGATCTGGGGTGAAATTCTCCGGAAACAGCGCGATGTCCGCCGACTGGCGCCCAAAACGGCGCAAATCAGTCGGGCTCCGCATCTTTGGGGGCCGAGCCCCAACCTTAAGGGGCTAGGTCGGCGGCGTACGAATTTCCGCCCCGCCAGCTGGCGGAAAAGGCCTTTGGTGCCCTGCCAGCTGGCGCGGAAATGACATCTCCGAGTGGCGCATGCGCGGGAGCGTTAGCGGCCGCTGACGGCATTCCCGCGCATGCGCATTGGACGGAGTCTCTTCCGCCTCCGCCATGGTGGAGACCGTGGCGGAGGCGGAAGGGAAAGAGTGCCCCCACGGCACAGGCCCGCCCGCGGATCGGTGGGCCCCGATCGTGGGCCAGGCCACCAGGGGGGCCCCCCCCCCCCCCCCAGGGCCAGATCGCCCCGCATCCCCCCCAGGACCCCGGAGCCCGCCCGCGCCACCTTGTCCCGCCGGTAAGGTAGGTGGTTTAATCTACGCCGGCCGGACAGGCATTTTAGCGGCGGGACTTCGGCCCATCCGGGCTGGAGAATCGCGGGGGGGGGGGCGCCAACCGGGGTGGCACGTTTCCCATCCCCCGTCGAATATCCGGTGCCGGAGAATTCGGCAACCGGCGGGGGCGGGATTCACGCCAGCCCCCGGCGATTCTCCGACCCGGCGGGGTTCGGAGAATCTCGCCCAAGTACAGAATGGTTGAATGCTGTGAATGCAGAGACTTATCGGGGATAGAATAGTTGTGGGAGTAGTGGATGATGCACTCTCAGACATGCTGCAAATGAAGGAAGATCTAAGCTTCAAGAAAACTATCCAGATTGTTAGGAAGTCTGAACTTCATGTGCTGCACAAGTCCATTTTAAGAAGAGAAAGTAAACCGTGGCGCAAAAGAAACCCCACAGTCCAGTTAGTTAAACAGCACAGAAACAGGGACATTCCAGGTCAAGGACAGCAATACCCTAACCAACCAATGAAGCAAAGAGCTCCAATAGGCGAGATCAACATCCTGCAATTTATTTTAAAAAAAAATTTAGAGTACCCAATTCATTTTTTCCAATTAAAGGGCAATTTAGTGTGGCCAATCCACCTACCCTACACATCTTTGAGTTGTGGGGGTGAAACCCACACAGCACAGGGAGAATGTGCAAACTCCATACAGACAGTAACCCGGGGCCGGGATCGAACCAAGTCCTCAGTGTTGTAGGCAGCAATGCTAACCACTGCGCCACTGTGCCACCCAGCAAGTTCAACCCAATACTTTCAATGTAACAAAATTGGACGCTTTGACAAACTGTGCAAAGCCAAAACATCCAAATGCATAGATCGAATGATGATTCATGAGGTCGAGACTGCAAACCAAGAGGACGCACAGCCATGCCTCTTTGGTGAGGTCAAAGGATCAGGATTTTCATTTTGGAATGCAGACACTTTGCCTTACGGCCATCTCACAATCCTTAAATTGGACAGGGGAGCCACAAACTTTAAATTGGATACAGAGCCAGTGTTATGACCCTGTCAAACTGTGGCTGTGAGACCTCTTGCATTGCATAACAGACAGAGCACTCTATGGGCCTGAAGGAATCAGACTTCCAGTCATAGGCATGATTTTGGAACCACTAAGATATGGCAGCAAGCAAACCTTGGAGCTGACATTCGTCATCGGTAACCAATCTTTTTCTCCCTTGAGCAGAGATGCCTGTCTCGGCCTGAGTCTCCTCAAAACAGCACAAAACGCCAAGTCAACCACCATCATAAATTATACAGAATTACACATTCCCAAGATCTCAAACAAGAAAGATGATCCTGATTGGGGGTTCAGTTCTGAACCATCATCACTCTTCGCAGAGCAGATTTGTCCACTTTTATTGCAGGTGCTGAAAGGCCTTCATTGATCAGATCAACCAACCACTTAGATGTTGGCCATGCCACCTACAGAAGATAGACAAGAGGGCAACACGGTAGAATTGTGGATAGCACAATTGCTTCACAGCTCCAGGGTCCCAGGTTCGATTCCTGGCTTGGGTCACTGTCTGTGCGGAGTCTGCACATCCTCCCCGTGTGTGCGTGGGTTTCCTCCAGGTGCTCCGGTTTCCTCCCACAGTCCAAAGATGTGCGGGTTAGGTGGATTGGCCATGCTAAATTGCCCATAGTGTCCAAAATTGCCCTTATGTTGGGAGGGGTTACTGGGTTATGGGGATAGGGTGGAGGTGTGGACCTTGGGTAGAGTGCTCTTTCAAAGAGCCGGTGCAGACTCGATGGGCCGAATGGCTTCCTTCTGCACTGTAAATTCTATGATGATTCTAGAAAAGCCTCCACCTCCGGCCCCAACGACTGTTGATGAGCTGAACAGTGCGACCACTGAGCAAATTCTGCAACTCCCAGTCAGCATGACAGTGTCACAAATGGTACTGTGACCAAGTAGCAGCCATCCATTGCTGACAGAATGCCACACGCCTGACTCAAAGGCCCTGCACTGAAAAACCACATCCGCATAACAAAAAAGACCACCTTCTCTCACAAGAGGACATTCTGATGATCCACACAACAAAAGAAGAAGATGAAAAAGCAACATCGAGATCAGCATATTGATTGCCCACATGCAAGAAATGAGATGGATAAACGACCACTTATCACCACAACCATCAAATCGACCATGAGCGTTTCAATACCAAGGAATGGAAAAAGAGGATGAAAAGATACTCAGATGTCAGAATGACCTCCAAATCAACAGAGTTTACCTGCAGCAACAGAGTCGATCATTTCTTTGACAGTAGTGTGAACGTGATATGGAAGGGTTATAAAGTCTCCAGACCACCTGAACCTATGAACTCAGAGACTTGAAGAGAGGAGGTGGGATAGTAATAACAATGTAAATGCATGGGGTAAACGAGGATAACCTGAAATACATTGGATAAAGACTTGCGGGAGGTGCAGTAGAAGGGTCTGGCACATTAGTGTTAATGTGGGCCTGAATAATGCATCACCCACACAGTGACGTAAGACAATACATGGCCCGTAGATAAGAGTCACTCAAGTGTTGGATGGAACTGTGTGCACAAACATGAACAGAGACAAGTCCTAACTTGAACCCTTTACGATTAAATACATTTTGTTAACCTACTTAAGGATATGAAGACTTCATTAAGACCTACCGAACTGTATCCAACACCCTACACTGGAAGCAACAAGGACTTTACCGCACCTCTTCACTCTAGTAAATTTTCAGGCAAAGGTCATATGCTTTAAGGCAGTACAATGATTAATATTAAAGTTGCACAAACTTTCCTTGGCTTCTGACTGGCTTCTCATAGCATTCATTACTCCACTGTGCATGCGTGATTGAGGGAGGCTTTGAAATTGCAGTCAGCTCCATGAAAATCGCAGAAGTTCTGAAATCAGCACTCTCACAATGGCGACCTTGGATAATCAGCACTCTCACAATGGCGACCTTGGATAATCAGCACTCTCACAATGGCGACCTTGGAATCTGAATTGGCGAATTCACGAAAATGGTCGGAGACTAAAACAGAGACAGGACTTCCACTTCTGCGTATCGTCGGACATTTGTATCTAACCCGCGTCTGTCATGGAACCGCAAAATCCTAGCCTCAGTAGTTATTGCAGTGTTACCCGGGGGTAGAATATCAACACTACAGTTTATATACTGTGGTTAAATACAATGACATGTGTCCCAGGTTTGGACATGTTCAATGTTTGTTACGATGTCTGATTGGAATTTCCAATTTGACGCTTGGACTTAAGACTAAGTTCTAACCAAGGGTTTCAGACAGTCAATTTATTTCTGAGACAATAATCAGAAACAAATCTCATTAAACTGCAATCTTTCTGACAGTGAAGATATATTGATTATAAATTGTTAATGATGTGTTGGGTGCTCTGGATCCGTGGAACACATACAGGTCAACAAATACTTAAAATAGTGCAACACTATTTTATTAAATCAGAAACTGTTGAACATACTTTCACTGTGGGTTAACATGATATTTGATTGAACTAAAGACCTATGCCTTGTCCTAAACAGTCTATGCACTCAGCACATGGTGAAGATCTGTGCTGCAGGCTGTGAGCTCTGTCCTACTAGGAAGCTGCAGCTAGAATGAGCGGGAACACTGATGCCCCCTGCCTTTATAGTGCATGTGCTCTAACTGGTGATTGGCTGCGGTGTTGTGTGTGTTGATTGGTCCCGCTGTGTGTCCATCAGTGTGTGTGTATCTGCACCATGATATAGAACATAGAACATAGAACATAGAACATACAGTGCAGAATACTGGTGTATATTATGACAGTTAACATTTTAATTTGTTGCACAAATGCCTCAGTATAACAGTTAGTATAAAACTTAATACATTTCAGATGATGCCCGTCTAGGAGTGTGTTGCTGGGTTAATATAGTATTAAGGAGTTTGGGACACTCTAAAATTCAACAGAAGATTATCAACACCATCTAAGCTCTAAGATGTGTCACTATTCGTAAATGTGATTTTTGATATGATATAGATGCAAAGGCAGTAGCTAGTTCCCGAATGGCAAGCACCAGTGAATGTACCATGTGACCCATACTGCAGTGCTTTTATGCCATGTGACTCACATTGCAGTGATGGGACTTTTATTTCACTGACAGCCATAGGTAACTAATCGAATGTGTATATATTATTATTTTCTATGTCACCCCTCCTGCCTTATGAAGCAAATTAATGGACATTACATTGTTGGTACTCGACTTTCAATTGATGCTCCCTCTTCCAACACTATTGATTGATATTCGATTTTTAGCCTTTTAATAAATTCACAGCAGTTTTCATGCACATAATTAGATTTTGAGGACTGAAATGGCATTGCCATTGCTTGCGCAGATATTCGATTATTATCTAACTTCCTTGCAAAATTATATTCTGAAAACTCCTGATAATAAATATTGGAGAAATGGATATTTCTTCAGTCAAAATATCTCTCTGAACCTTGCAGCAGTCAGAGGCTTTGAAAACTTCCACGCATCTTTTAATAAAACATATGGAAAACATTTAATTGATGAATAAAACATCAGGTAGTTGTTGGAATCAATTGTATATTTCCAAAATCATAGAATCTTTAAAGTGAACCGCAGCAAGATTTTATTTTCATCAGTAATTCTTATCTAAACACTGTGCCTATCAAAACAACAGAGCAACATAGAGTATTGCAAATCCAATGTATGACACTGAGAGTGATAGGATAGAGGTGGTTCTACAGCCAAGTTCTCAGCCATGCCCTCATGGTAAGAAGCAACTTGCTGACCAGCCACATTAATCTCCGGGGGGGGGGGGGGGGGGAATTTACCAGGGTATGAGGCCTGGTAATATTCCAGCAGTAGTAATGAAGACTGTTGCCCCAGAACTAACTGCACCCCTAGTCAAGCTGTTGCTGTTCATCTATCTGACAATATGAAAAATTGCATTAATATGTCCTGTCCATAAAAAGCAGGGCCAATTCAAACTGGCCAATTGCCCCCCCATCAGTTTACTCTCAATTATCAGCAAAAATGATGGAAAATGTCATCAACGGTGTTATCAAGTCGCACTTATGCAGCAATAACCTGCTCACTGACACTCTTTTTGAGTTCCACCAGGCCCACTCAGCTTCTGACCTCATTACAGCCTTAGTGCAAACATGGACAAAAAGAGTTGAACTCGAGAGGTGAGGTGTGAGGCAGCATTTGACCAAGTGTGGCATCAAGGAGCCCTAAAAACACTGGAGTCAGGGGGAGAACTCCACACTTGAGTCACACCTAGCACAAGGGAAAATGGTTGTGGTTATTGGGGTTCGATCACCAGCTCCAGGGAATCATTTCAGGAGTTCATCAGGGTAGTGTCCTAGGCCAAAACATCTTCAGCTGCTTCATCAAAAACTTTCCCTCCATCACAAGATTAGAAGTGAGGATGTTCGCAAATGATTGCACAATGTTCTGCACCATTTGTTGACTCCTCAAACACTGAAGCAGTCCATGAAAATGAAATGAAATGAAAATGAAATGAAATGAATGAAATGAAAATGAAATGAAAATCGCTTATTGTCACAAGTAGGCTTCAAATGAAGTTACTGTGAAAAGCCCCTAGTCACCACATTCCAGCGCCTGTTCGGGGAGGCTGGTACAGGAATTGAACAGTGCTGCTGGCCATCCTTGGTCTGCTTTCAAAGCCAGCGATTTAGCCCTGTGCTAAACAGCCCCTAATGTCCAAATGCAACAAGACCTAGGCAATAATTGGGTTTTGTCTGTTAAGTGGCAAGTAACATTTAACCACACAATTGCCAGGCAATGACCATCTCCAACAAGAAAGAATCTAACCATCTCTCCATTCAATGGCATTACTATTGCTGAAACCCCATGACCAACATCCTAGGGTTACCATTGACCAGAAATGGCCATATAAATACTGTGGCAACAAGAGCAGTCCAAAGACTTCTGGAGGGATTAACTCACATCCTGACTCCCTAAAGCCGGTCCATCACTTACAAGGTACAAGTCAGAAGTGTGATGGAATACACTTTTGTCACACAGATTCAACGCAGTCTCACGAGACGTTGCAAAGGAAATCTCACCCAGAATGGGCGGGATCACTTTTTAGCAAATCTGCATATTAGAACAAGCAGCTAGCCTCACTCTAGTGTGATGATTCTTGAGGTACCTGAGGCTTTGAGATTCAGCCCCTTTGCCTCAGGGACCGTGGGTGAGTGCTGTTTGGTACTGGTTCCCACAAATGGGGACCAAATGGAATGACACTTGTGGGGGATCCTAAGTGGATTGGAGACCCCAGCTGCATGCCCTTTGGGCAGGGTGGTGCACTGGCACTGCTGGTGCCACCTGGGAGGAGGGTACCGGGAGACCCTCCCATGTTGTGTTTGGGCTGGGGGCCTTCGGGGATTCTTTTTGGGGCCTCAGAGGTTGGGACGCCATCTCTTGCTACAAGGGGTGGTTCTGGTGAGGGGAGCTGCCCATTGTTAAAAATGTGGTTATGTGCAGCCTCACTGCGCGTTCCCTGTTCAGGCCCCTTATTCAAAGTGAGTGCCGTGAATCATGCACTTAAACGTGCTCACTCGAGGACTTTGTTCCCTTTTAGGAAGATCTCACCCACTGTCTCCCAAATGGAAAATCTTGCTCAGTATCTCCTGAACTGTTGCCGGCTGTCAGCAACAAAGGTTACCTCGGAACACGTGTTGGGACTACGGAGGTCCGGGAGGACTTGAAGGTCAATGGACCGCTGATTCTTTGATGAACTCTCTCTCTCTGATGTCTTTTGTCATGTTTATAGAATCTGGACATAGTTATTGGGTAAAATGTAATAAGGGACGTAAATGGCCGGGGCCTTGGGAGCAGGGGATCGGACAGTGTGGACCCTGGAGCCGGAGATCTCGGTCTTGAACATTTCAATGAACCCAGCATCCAAAGCTCATTTGGCAAAAGAGTTCCAAGTTTCTATGATGCTTTGTGTGAATACGTTCTTCTTAATTTCACTTCTAAATAGCCCGTTTCTAATTTTAAGATAGTGTCGCTTTCTTCTGGATTCCTCAATCAGAGGAATCAGATCCTCTGCATCTATCCTATTGATTCCTTTTACCATTTTATATAGCTCAACCAGATCCTCACTCAACCTTTTAAACTCAAGGGAATACAATTAAAGTATCAACCTCTCCTCATAATTCAATCCTTTAAACCGTGATATTATTCTGGTGAATGTGCATTGAACCCCTTCCTTGGCCCAAAGACTGCATTACTCAAGATTGTTATCTCTACACCTCTGGTCTCACTCTTTCCAGGTTCCTTTCCAGCTGCTTTAAGATGTCCCTCACACTATAGGTATTGTCATGTATTTTCCTGTGATCTACTATTAGATATATGTTCGTCAGCTACAGTCCAGGCAGCCTCAGACGCAAGATCTTGCTGATGGCAGCTTCAACCTGGAATTCAGTAGCTCCCAAGTCCAAGTTTGCACTGATCATGTATGCCACCGACTCTGTCACATACTGTAGCATGGCCATGTGAGCCACCTTCTCTTGAATGGCAACAAAGTTGGGAGCGGTTTGCAGCATGGTCAGCTGCCCTGGCCATGACTCTTCTCATTATTTTGTTTTAGGTCTTACATTAAATATTAAGCACAAGTCACATGGATAGCCACAAACAACAAGCAAATAAACCACAGCATAAAATAAAGCTAATTTTCAAAGATAGAACATGATTAGAAATGTATACACATTTGATATACATCTTGGTGAATATATCAATGATACTGTTAAAGTATTTGGGCATTGCTTTCTCATTTTATGGAGTCTTGAACCTTTCAATTAGTTTACAATCTCCTAGAAGTGTCCATCTGATACCTGAAGCCATTCTAGAATTGCTTCTTTCATTGAAGGTCAAAACGATTTTGCTATTAACTTTAATACAGAAACTGAAAAGTTTATCTCTGGGCAGAAGGACATGCATTTTTCTGCTTGCGGTCTGTGAATTTCATGTCTTTGAAACGCCTTTTACAAATGCGTGTTAGTCAATGAAGAGGCTGTTGAAATTCTAAGGGATTTACAGAGGCCAGAGCCACACGGCTTGTTTTCCTGGTAATCTTTGATAGATTTTATTCAGGAAAGTTAACAGTAGTCAACACAACAGTTCATACAAAGTGTAACACGCAGGCCCCAGTTTACTGGGCGGAACCTTGGGTTTAGGGTAGCATTCATACTCTTAAGTTATTTGGTTCGAACCCTGCTCCAGGCTGCCCCAGCACAAGGAGGGAAAACCTGACTTCTCGGTTGACATCCAGCGAGAACTCATGTCTGATGTCTGCTCCCACCCCCATATCCGCCCCCCTCTCCCATCATACAGAATTGTGAGAGTCCATAAAACTCTACTTAGGGGCTGGTTTAGCACAGTGGGCTAAACAGCTGGCTTGTAATGCAGAACAAGGCCAGCAACGAGAGTTCAATTCCCATACCGGCCTCCCCAAACAGGCACCGGATATGGCTACTAGGGGCTTTCCACAGTAACTTAATTGAAGCCTACTTGTGACGATAAGCAATTATTATAATGTTATTATTATTATTACTGTCATCGAGGAGCAGCCACCCTATTGGTTGCCATAAAGGTGATTATGACTATAAAGGAGCATCCGTGTCATTACAGATCAGACTGTGAATCCTTTTGCAATTTCACACTATTCTTCAAGGGAGGATTATGAAGATATGAAAACAACATCAACATAATTACAATAACAATATTCCCTCAGTGCCTGAAACAAGGGAACTTCCCAAATAGCCCAAAGAGCAAACACGCTGAACTATACAGACTCGGAATTGTCATTCGCATCTGTGTTGAATTAGCTAAACTCAGCCAGGGCAACAGTGATACAAGTGGTTTCAATGACCCTTTGCTCTGGGGAGAGGAAACAGCAGCTAGCGTTGATGCAACTAATCACTATTCCCCTCGTGTCTGCGAGGGTTTCTTCCGGCTGCTCCGGTTTCCCCCCACAGTCCTAAGATGTGCAGGTTAGGTGGATTGGCCATGCTAAATTGCCCATTGGTACGCAAAAGGTTCTTTCTGGGAGTTACGAGAAAAAGGGTGGGGGCAAGGGCCTAGGTAGAGTGCTCTTTTGGAGGGTTGATGTAGACTCGATGGGACAAACGGCCTCCTTCTGCACTGTAGGGATTCTATGCAATGCTGAAGATATGTAGATATTGAGCTAATGTAATGAAAATGAGGGGTAACTTGCCTGCCAATCGGGGAGACGGTAAGAGCCTTACATTGACTCTTTCCGAGAAGGTTCACCATATAAAATGCCATTCAAGCACTTAACTGGACAGTGGCGGGTCTGCCCTGCGTTCACAGACCCCAGTGGTGGAAACCCACCTGCTGAGAGCTGCCAGTCAACCAGAGGCCAGTAGCTCTATTGAATGGCAAGGATCATTGCTAGATCCCAGGCCACAGGTGAGTGATTGGGGATGGTGGTCATGAGGATGAGGAGAGGAAGGGGCTTGACAGCAAAGGAGGGGCTGGTACTTAATGGGTCCCACAATGCTGGGACCCTTGAACATGCACTGAGGGAATGCATCTGTGAGCCTGTAAGCAGCCCTGCAAGGCTTTGCTTGTTGACCTTACATGGTAAGACCCAGCCAGGCTCCTGGGTTGTGTTAATATTAGTGGCGGTAATTACCCCCGTAACTGCATCTTGGCATCAGGACAGGAAAGTAGTCCATAGCCTTCCCACCATTGTTTTAATCATGGAGGGATTGTCCAGTATTTTCTGTTTTGTTTCAATGACCTCTTGCTCAGGATCCCCACCTGCCCCCTGAGGCCTAACTAAATGCCCCCCATGCTGTTACGTTCTGGTGCTTGGCCGGTAGGAATGATGCACAATAGAACATCTAGTTCTTGACTAATTAAAGTATTTTATTATAAAATAAATGCGTGGTAAAGATAACTATAAGAAATATATTACAAACTTGATAAATTGTCTTAGAGCGACTGCAAGTATGATTGTCCATTAATACAACTAACTCCCAACTCCTCGAGGTACAGAGTCACATGGTAGATTTACAATGCCATCTGCTGGTTGGAGGTCATTTACATCATTATATACATGATTGCTTATGCATATCAGCACACATGCAATGGAAGAAGACTTTACCTTTCAACCATTCAGTCAGAAGACAATATGGCTCAGTAATGATGCTGCTGTAGTTATATCGCCATTCTGTGTTGCAAACAGCCACTTGGCCCTAACCACTAGGAATAACTGTTTGGACCACCGGTCCAAGTGACGTGTCATCATAGCAACTGTGAACATCTAGGAGAGGAGAGAAAATAAAAAGAAAACAACTAGCAAATTACTTTTCCTCTCATTGTTATGAGCCTAATAAAACTAAAACTCTGCCATCATGCCGCCATGAGAAAGTGCAATTCCTTGTACATGGCACTAAAAGTTATTCTGCAGCACAAAATAGTGTGGTGCTGTCAGGTTAATATCCGTCTACTTATCTCACATTGTGTCTGATGTAGAAGACATACATCAACGCATTCCAGTGATAAAATGGCCAAGGAACGCTCTAGAATGGACTGTAGTGAAGCAGTACTGATGTTTTTAATAATCCTGAACACAGTGTTGTCAGAATGTGTAAGATGAAATAGCTTTTAAAAATTATGGATAAAATAGACCTTGTACATAGTTACACAGCAACTGAACTCAGCCGAAGACCACCTGAACACAATACAGTTTCTGGCAGTTTACTACCTGAATCCTGTCTCCAGCAGAATTGTAGAAATCAAACAAACTCGCTCATGGACAGCGAATGTCTGCAGTTTGCATGTCGCTAAACAATCTTATATCGTACTATTAATATAATAACAATCTAGCTCATCATTCTGTAAATATGTAATAACCATTGCTCATTGCTAATGGAGGTTTTAAAGGGTCAATATAGAGCAAAACCTTACTGCATGCTCATTGGTTACCTAGGTTACTCTTAGGCTGCACGGAAGCGGGAATGCGAAGCTCTGAGCCTGGGGTGCATAGAGATATCCAGACATTGCAACGCTGAACAGAAAAACAAAGAAAATAAACAAACCAGTTTTAAATTAATGGGAAGCTAATATATATTAAACTATTTTTTAAAAAATCAAGCATGATCTTAACCGGGTCCACATTTACCCTTGTCACATTAATTTCCTTGCATTAAATGGAATTTGAAATTTGAGTAGTTATAAAATGAAACAGCGTGCATTCAGAAAGCTAAAAGAACCTGTGGAGGGTGGGGTTTGAAGTGGAGGGGGTAGTTTATGATGCTGTTGTCTGCATTTTGCCAGAATACTTTGTGATACCGAAGTCAGTGATATGATTAAAGTTCTATTTCATGTACGGGAGCTACAGCTGGGGAATAAGTGAAAAGCTGTTTAAGCAAAGCACTCCCAGTGATAAATATTGTGCTGAGGTTTCCCACTACACTGCGCACCACTGGCAAAGTGATGGAAGGGGTCGTTGACAATGCTATCAAGCGGCACTTACTCAAAAATAACCTGCCCATCGAGATAAATATAAAAGCAAATGACTGTGGATGCTGGAATCTGAAACAAAACAGCAAATGTTGGATAATCTCAGCAGGTCTGACAGCATCTGTGGAGAAAGAACGGAGCTGACGGGTGAGACCGAATGGATGCGAGACCTCTCACGAGATTTACCCAGCCCGCCATGAATCGCAAAATCTAACGGATCTCGCGAGACGTCACGATCTGGATCCCGCCGATAATAGGTGTGGTCTAAATTTGCATATTTAATTGTGCAGTTAGGCATATTTAGGTATGTCTCAGCCAGATCTAACCAGAGGCGGGGTCGAATCCCCTCGCTGAGGAGACCCCAGCCAGGCGCTGTTTAGCACTGGTCTCCTCAAACGGGGACTGTCATAATATCCACTCATGTATATAATGAGATGCAGACAGGCAGTGATTGACACACAGGATGATCAGTAAGCACACAACACAGACAGGACACTACCACTAAAAAGCCAGAGGGCACTAGGTTTCCCGCTTTCTCGGGACCCAGCCACTGAGACAGTCAGAGTCCATGAGCTAGCAAGTGCAAACACCATGCGGTAGCGAGTATGTCTGGTTAGGCTACTACAAGGTCTCCACTCAGTTCAGTATAGTGTCGACCCACAGCTGAATATGTATATCAGTTCTATCGTTGAATAAAACAGTGTTGGATCTTCTCCAGTGTTAGACGTCTGTTTCCAGCTTCCCTGCATCGACTGCAGTCCACATCGAAGCTACCTGCCTAACACATCATGGTACCAGAGTGATACTGATCTTGACAGACCTACCTCGAGTGAATCAGGATTGACCAGCAAGAAGCCATCCGGCGAAATGGAGAACATCCAGCCTCCTCCGCAGCTCCGCATCTCCGGCAACCTCGGCGCCAATTGGAAAATCTTCAAGCAAAAGGTCCTCTTGTATATTGAGGCCTCCGACTTCGAAGCAGCATCGGATGCCAGGAAGATCGCGCTATTTTTCTCCACCGCGGGGGACCACGCCATCCACACCTACAACTCCCTTATGTTCGTTGACGGCGAAGACAAAACGAAATTCAAAACAGTCCTGCTGAAGTTTGACAGCCACTGTGACATTGAGGTGAATGAGAGTTTTGAACGGAACGTTTTCCAGCAGAGGCTTCAGGGTAAGGATGGAGCTTTTCAGTCCTTCTTGACCCATCTCCGCATCCTAGCGCAGTCATGTAACTATGACTCGACGGCTGATTCCATGATTCGGGATCAGATTGTTTTCGGGGTTCATTCCGACTTCCTTCGGCGGCAGCTCCTGAAAGTCAAACAGTTGACTGTCTCTGTGGTTATCGAGACGTGCGTTGTCCATGAGCATGCTAAGAATCGTTACTCCCACATCAGGGCGGCAGAAAGTTGGCCTCCCACGAGGCGGAACGGGTGCAAGCCATTGCACAAATGCAGGGCCTCAGCATCGAGGAGAGTGGCCGTTTCGCGCACTATTCCCAGGTCCCTGCGCATGCGCACCACGATCGAGTGGACAACGAGCCCAACAACCTGACTGCGCAGGTGCGTACGTCAACCGACCGCACTGCGCATGCGCGATGGTGCATGGAACGCGCTGACATCGGCGTCATGGCGTGTCCGAATTGTGGCTCCGCCCACTTAATGCAGCAATGTCCCGCAAAAGGATGCCGGTGTCTACAGTGTGGCAAGCTTGGCCATTACGCACCCCTTTGCAGATCTGCTCCACTGCTCAGCAGCCAGCGATCCCAGCTGCGGCGCAGAAGTGTCCACTCAATACAACAAGGCATGCCAGATTATAATCCCGAGAGCCCAACGGACCCTGATGCTGAGTGCCTCAAGTCGCTATACAGGGTGGGCATCATAACTACACATGCGCTGCGTTCCACCTCAACGGCGAAGCGCCTCTCGATCCTCAGTGTGGATCCCGACGACAAGTGGTGTGCTGTCCTCACAGTTAACAAGGCTCGCATCCAATTTAAACTGGACACCGGCGCGTCAGCGAACCTCATCTCAAAATCTGACCTCAACACCATCCGCGCCAGACCAAGCATTCTTCCACCGGCCTGCCAGCTCCTTGACTACAATGGCAATGCCATAGCTGCCAGTGGCTCCTGTCAACTAGGGTTATCCAACAAGGCGATCAAGGCAACACTGCGGTTTGAAGTCGTTGGGCCTGACAGAGCGACCCTGCTCGGTGCTCGAGCCTGCAAGCTCCTGAACCTGGTTCAGCAAGTCCACACCATGTCATCAACACCGGTGACGGCCTCGCCTGATGGAAACTTGCAAGCCGACATAGATGACATTATCACGCAGTACCGCAGCGTATTCGATGGAATGGGCACGCTCCTATACCGATATAAAATCCTGCTCAAGCCGAACACTACCCCTGTAATTCATGCACCACGCTGGGTGCCGGCACCCCTCAAGGATCGTCTGAAGAAGCAATTACAGGACCTCCAAGACCAGGGCATCATACTGAAGGTCACAGAGCCAACAGACTGTGTCAGCTCCATGGTCTGCGTAAAGAAGCCGTCAGGGGAGCTTCACATTTGCATTGACCCTAAGGATCTAAACCGCAACATCATGCAGGAGAATTACCCGATACCAAAACGTGAAGAGTTGACCAGTGAGATGGCTCATGCCAAATTCTTTACTTAGCTGGACGCCTCCAATGGTTTTTGGCAAATACAGCTGGATGCGTCCAGTCGCAAGCTGTGGATGTTCAACACCCCGTTCGGTCGCTACTGCTACAACCAGATGCCTTTTGGGATCATATCTGCCTCCGAAGTATTTCACCACATCATGGAGCAGATGATGGAGGGCATTGAGGGGGTGCGAGTATACGTTGACAATGTAATTATCTGGTCCACAACGCCCCAGGAACACATCGCTCACCTCAACAAGGTATTCCAGAGAATTCATGAACATGGTCCCCAGCTCAACAGGGCCAAGTGTTCATTTGGTCAATCGGATATTAAGTTCCTGGGTGACCACACCTTGGAGCAGAATGTGCGGCCAGATGCCGACAAGGTCTTGGTGATCAACGTCATGAAGACCCCGGAGGACAAGAAGGCGGTCCTCCGTTTCCTCGCGATGATCAACTTCCTCGGGAAATTCATTCCCAATATGGCATCCCACACTACGGCCCTCCACTATCTCGTCAAGAAGTCAACGGAATTCCAGTGGCTGCCCACGCATGAAGAGGAATGGCACGAGCTGAAAGCAAAGCTCACCACAGCCCCGGTTCTAGCGTTCTTTGATCCAACCAAGGAAACCAAGATATCGACTGATGCAAGCCAGGATGACATTGGGGCGGTGCTCCTTCAGCGAGATGACTCCTCGTCCTGGGCTCCAGTGGCATATGCCTCCAGGGCCATGACACCCACTGAGCAACGGTACGCTCAGATTGAGAAGGAGTGTCTGGGCCTCCTGACAGAGATTACGGCCTGCCAAAATTCACGGTCGAAACGCACCACAGGCCTCTAGTCCATATAATCCAGAAGGATTTAAATGACATGACACTTCGGTTACAGCGAATTCTTCTTAAGCTACGCCGCTACGACTTTGAACTTGTCTACACGCCAGGCAAAGAGCTGATCGTTGCAGATGCCCTGTCCAGGTCCATTACCACACCGTGTGAACAAAGTGACTTCATCTGCCACATAGAAGCCCAAGTGCAGTTGTGTGCCACCAACCTTCCGGCCTCTGGCGAACGGGTGGTCCAGATTCGTGAGGAGATGGCCAAGTATCCTCTGCTGCAGCGTATGATGCAGCACCTTACCAATGGCTGGCAGAAGGAACAATATCCCCAGTTCTCTAACGTAAAAGACGACCTGACGGTGGTGGAGGGACTCCCTCTGAAACTCGAATGGATCGTAATTCCTCAGAGCATGCGGGCTATGGTGCTGGGCCAACTCCATGCGGGTCACCTTGGGGTCGAGAAATGCCGATGCAGAGATCGGGAGGCGGTCTATTGGCCGGGCATCAGCCAGGACATTGCCGACACAGTCCTCAACTGCCCTACCTGTCAGAAGTTTCAGCCAGCTTAATCCAAGGAAACGCTGCAACAGCACGAGATTGTGACCACACCGTGGTCCAAAGTAGGTGTAGACCTTTTCCACGCCAAGGGGCGTGACTACGTGCTCCTGGTCGACTACTTCTCCAGTTACCCAGAAGTGGTGAAACTGTCCGACCTCACGTCGAAGGCGGTAATCAAAGCCTGCAAAGAAACGTTCGCCAGGCATGGGATTCTGCTCACGGTAATGAGTGACAACGTTCCTTGCTTTTACAGCCAGGAATGGTCTGATTTTGCAGTCCTACAACTTCCATCATGTAGCCTCCAGTCCCCACTACCCACAGTCAAACGGGAATGCCGAAAAAGGGGTCGATATTGTAAAATGGTTGCTCTGCAAAGCTGCAGACTCGGGCTCCGACTTCAACCTGGCGATGCTGGCATACAGGGCAACCCCACTGTCCACTGGGTTGTCTCCAGCGCAGATGCTCATGAATCGCACTCTGAGGACCATAGTTCCAGCCATCCATGTTCCAGACCTTGACCACCTTACGGTCTTACAGAAAATGCAGCGGTCACGGGCCCAACAGAAGGCCACATACGATGCCCATGCCACGGGTCTACCCGAGCTGGCCCCAATTGATCATGTGTCCAGTTGCCTGAGCGCGGCTGGTCAGCCACAGCTGTTGTGGTCAAACAAGTGACCCCAAGATCGTTCCTTGTCTGCATGGCTGATGGCTCCCTGCTACGGCGCAACAGACGGGCACTGCGAAGAGTTCCACGCCCACTACCTGACCGAAGTGCCCCGCCGCCTACGATGCTTCCTCCGGAAGTACCCTGCCACGAGGCCACTGATCTACCAGCAATCCTGCCGGCCCATGTGACCACCGCGATGGCAGCGATCCTGCCTATCCACGTTCAGGCGGCTCCTGATCCACCTCTGCGGTGATCAACAGGAATTCGTCGCCCACCACAAAGACTAAATCTATAGACTGAACTTTTGTACATTTTGTGACTTCATCCATTTAACCTCTGTAAATATTGTTTCGTTTGCCATGTATCTGCACTATCGACACCTTCCTATGTATATACATTCATTTAGACATCTTTTGTATATAGTCAGGCATATATATATATATATATATATATATATGTACGCACGCACACCTTATTTATCTAAAAAAAAAGGGGGGCGATGTCATAATATCCACTCATGTATATATGAGATGCAGACATGCAGTGATTGACACACAGGATGACCAGTAAGCACACAACACAGTGCAGCCAATCACCAGACAGGACACTATCACTATAAAGCCAGAGGGCACTAGGTTTCCCGCTCTCTCGTGACCCAGCCACTGAGACAGTCAGAGTCCACGAGCTAGCAAGTGCAAACACCATGCGGTAGCTCGTAAGTCTGGTCAGGCTACTACAAGGTCTCCAGTCAGTTCAGTATAGTGTTGACCCACAGCTGAATATGTATATCAGTTCTGTCATTGAATAAAACAGTGTTGGATCTTCTCCAGTGTTAGACGTCTGTTTCTAGCTTCCCTGCATCGAGTGCAGTCCACATCGAACCTACCTGCCTAACACATCACGGACCAGGCGAAACGGGTGACTAGAGGGCCTGGGTGGTTGGTCTCTGGGTAGTGTGGCACCCTGGCACTGCTGATGCCACCTTGAAACTGCCACTGGGTTTCTGGCAGTGCCACCCAGACAGCTTGGCAGTGCCACCTGTGTGCCAGCCTGGCATTGCCAGAGTGCCCAGGTGCCACTGCCAGGCTGGAAGGGGCGGTCTCAGGCTGGCAGTGTCAAAGTGGCATTTTGCCTGAGCTGGGGATTGGGCCTGGGGGTGACCTACCCTTATGAGGTGGGGAGTGGGGTTCGAGGACCTCCCAACAGGCAAGCGGATCTCTTCAGTGCAGGAAATTAAGGTAAGTGCGGCCTCGGCGGGATGTTCCCCACTGAGATCTGATAATAATAAGATAGCAAGGGTTGTTTGCCGGAAACAGCTCGCTAAACCTGCCCATAACGGGGCTCTTTTTCCCTTAAATCGCGGCCAACGTGTTGTGTCTGGATGACGCTTTGCCAAAGCTGGAGAGAACTGGAAATAGGATGAGATTTATACTGTGCGGTGTGGTGGGTAGTGTGGAGCAATGGGGCTGGATAAAGGGCCAGTGAAATGTGGAGATATGCCAAGGACAAAATGACTAAGAAGGGTTCTGATAGTGGCACATTAGAGATTAATGTGTTAATGGCAGAACAGGGGAACTCACTGGCCCTCAGTGTGAGTTCCACGAGGGTCACTCAGCTCCTGGCCTCATTACAGCCATGGTCTAAACATGGGCCCCATATAATGATGTAATGGAAAAAGTTCTAAGTGTCGTATTGGGTGTGACGTCCGGAGTGTTACCCACAGCCTGTACTAAACGGCATTTAGTGCTGTAAATGACCCCCCATGAGCTTCATGCCAGCACTGGCTGTCCCGCTAGCCAATTCGCCTGAGACGCTTACAAGGGGGAGCTGCTTCTAAACGTTCCCTCCGAACTCACTCCCAGTCAACACACAAGCATGGCACCATGCAGACCTGCTCCGCACTTCAGGGATGCCAACCTGGCAGGCTTCTAGATGCTGGGGAGGCGAGACGGGGTACCCCATTCCACCGAGGGGGTTGGAGGACCAGCTGCAGGGCCAGCAATGCCGCCTGAGAGGCAGTGCCAGCGGTCGTCAGTTTAGGCACCGTGACCAGCAGGACCGCCGTACAGTGCAGGAAGAAGACCAATGACCTTCACAGGGTCGCAATGGTAAGATAAAATTGGCCCCCTGGCATCAGTTCTGCCTATCCTCGCACCCTCCCCATAGCTGATCACCGGTGGCCAAGTACACCCTGGCACCCGCCAGCACATCCCCTCTATGTCCAGATGTGGTGCCCACACATGCCACCTGCCATAGATGCCCCCTGATGTACCAAGCCCCCTCTCTGTTCCCCCAGGAGAAGTTAGCCCAGAACAGGTGTGAAAGGGCCCAGACAGGCCCAGCATCAGAGTCCTCAGCACCTATGAGGAATGGGTGCTGGAGAATGTGGGGTTTGCCGAAGAGAGAGCAGTCACCGACTGCGAGGTTGGCCTGTACTGCAGAGGTGAGGATCCACTGCCCCTTACCCAGATGACCTGTTTCAAGTGAGTTATTCATGACAGACAAAACGATCCTTTCCTCTCACTGACCACATCTCCCATCTCCTGCAGGATCTCCACCTGATGGGACAGAGTCACCTGGGGTCGCAACCCCACCCTGGCCACCCAAGAGAACACTTCGGAGGACAGCTCAGAGGATACCAGCATCGGGGTGTCACAGCTGTCACCCCCACCCTCCACCCGCGCAGGCACACACCTCAGGAGGCGATATTAGCGGGCAGTCTTCTGGGGCATAATCTGGTGAGGACCACACAGTTGCTCATGCACATCAGGTGGAGGCAGGAACATCCAAGGGAGACAACAGTTAGAGTTCTGCTGGATCCCAGAACTCAGCTGAATCCCAGTCAAATGTCGAGTCTCCGGACAAGGTTATCTCAGAACTGAGGCACGGTTAGGACATGGCCATGAGATTCAGGAGGAGATGACAGTGACACTCTGGTGAGTGCCGAGCTGATTGATGGAGTCCCAAAGGCTATGTGTGCAGGAGATGGCATCGGCAATGTGTGGCACCCAACACTGCTAGAGTGGCGACTCCAGTGGAAAGCCTGCAGTGGTGGTCTCCAAGGCATGGCTCAGTCTGTGATGATCATGGCTGAGGGCCTCGACATCATGTCACAGTTGCTGAGAGATGTGTCCCAGAAGCAGGTGCACATTGCCAGGCAAGGAGAGCATGCCCCAGGCGCAGATGGATATAGCCGAGGTACTCTGGCAAATGGTATGTTGGCCTTCACAGTGAGAGGATTTGAGATGTTTTACTGCAGATGTATAGGGCATTGGTGAGGCTACACCTGGAGTATTGTGTGCATTTTTGATGTCCTTATCTGAGGAAGGATGTTCTTGCCATGGAGAGAGTGCAGCACACGTCTACCACACTGATTCCTGGGATGGCGAGACTGCCATATGAGGAGAGACTAAGTCGGTGAGGATTATATTCATTGGAGTTTAGAAGGGTAAGAGGGGATCTCATAGAAACTTACATAATTCTAAAAGGATTAGACAGGGTAAATTCAGAAGGAATGTTCCGATGGTTGGGGAGTCCAGAACTCGGGGTAACAATTTGAGGATAAGTGGTAAATCTTTTAGGACCTTTTTCACTGAGAGAGGAGTGAATCTGTGGAATTTGCGACCACAGGAAGTATTTGTGCCAAAACGTTGATCGAAATAGGTGTACCTCTGGGGGAAAAGGGATCGAGGGATATAGGGGGAAAGTGGGATCAGGGTATTGAATTTTATGATCATAATAAATAATGGAGCAGGCTCGAAATGCTGAATGGCCTCTGTCATAATATCCACTCATGTATATAATGAGATGCAGACAAGCAGTGATTGACACATAGGATGACCAGTAAGCAAACAACACAGCACAGCCAATCACCAGACAGGACACTACCACTATAAAGCCAGAGGACACTAGGTTTCCCGCTCTCTCGGGACCCAGCTACTGAGACAGTCAGAGTCCATGAGCGAGCAAGCACAAACACCACGCGGTAGCTAGTAAGTCTGGTCAGGCTACTACAAGGTCACTAGTCAGATCAGTATAGTGTCGACCCACAGCTGACTATGTACAGCAGTTCACCTAGTTGAATAAAACAGTGTTGGATCTTCTCCTGTGTTAGAGGTCTGTTTCTAACTTCCCTGCATCGAGTGCAGTCCACATCGAACCAACCTGCCTAACACATCATGGTACCAGAGTGATATTGATCTTGACAGACCTACCTCAAGTGAATCAGTATCGACCAGCAAGCAGCCATCCAATGAAATGGAAAACATCCAGCCTCCTCCGCAACTCCGCATCTCCGGCAACCTCGGCGCCAACTGGAAAATCTTCAAGCAAACGTTCCTCTTGTACATCGAGGCCTCCGACCTCGAGGCAGCATCGGATGCCAGGAAGATCGCGCTATTTCTCTCCACTGCGGGGGACCACACCATCCATATCTACAATTCACTTACGTTCACTGTCGGCGAAGACAAAACAAAATTCAAAACAGTCCTGCTGAAATTTGACAGCCACTGCGACATTGAGGTGAATGAGAGCTTTGAACGGTACATCTTCCAGCAGAGGCTTCAGGGCAAGGATGAACCTTTTCAGTCCTTCTTGACCCATCTCCGTATCCTAGCGCAGTCATGTAACTATGACTCGATGGCTGATTCCATGATCCGGGGTCAGATCGTTTTCAGGGTCCACTCTGACTCCCTGCGGCAGCAGCTCCTTAAAATCAAACAGTTGACCCTTTCTGTCGCTATCGAGACGTGCGTTGTCCATGAGCATGCCAAGAAACGTTACTCCCACATCAGGGCAGCAGAAACTGCAAAGCTGGCCTCCCATGAGGCAGAAAGGGTGCAGGCCATTGCACAGATGCAGGGCCTGAGCATCGAGGAGAGTGGCCGTTTCACACGCTTTTCTCAGATCCCTGCGCATGCGCGCCACGACCGAGTGGACGACGAGATCGAAAACCCGATTGCGCAGGTGGGTATGTTGGCCAGCCGCACTGCGCATGCGTGATGGTGCACAGATCGTGCTGACGTCAGCGCCATGACGTGTACGAATTGTGGCTCCGCCCACTTAAAGCAGCAATGTCCGGCAAAAGGATGCCGATGTCTCCAGTGTGGCAAGCTTGGCCACTATGCAGCCCTCTGCAGATCCGCTCCACCACTCAGCAGCCAGCGATCCCAGCTGCGGCGCTGAAGTATCCATTCAATACAACAAGGCATGCCAGATTCTGATCCCGACAGCCCAACGGACCCTGATGCTGACTGCCTCAAGTTTCCATATCGGGTGGGCATCATAACCACACATGAGCTGGCCTCCACCACACTTGCGCAACGCCTCTCGATCCTCAGTGTGGATCCCGACGACGAGTGGTGTGCTGTCCTCACAGTTAACAAGGCTCGCATCCGATTTAAACTGGACACCGGCGCGTCTGCAAACCTCATCTCACAATCCGACCTCGATACCATCCGGGCCCGACCAAGCATTCTTCCACCGGCCTGCCAGCTCCTTGACTACAATGGCAATGCCATAGCTGGTTAGATCGCGAACTGGCGCGAATACCGATTTTGGCTTCTCCCGTTATATAACCGGCGCGCCCGGATCCGTGCTGGCCATTAAATCGAGCACATGGACAAAGGAAATGAACTTCAGAGGCAAGGTGACGCCTCATCATGTCTGGTCAAATGCAGGCAAGGAAACCTTCCACAGGTTATCACCTCCTACCCTCCCCCGATGGCTGATGATTCACAACTCCTCTATGTTAAGAACTACTTGGAGGTGGTACTTCAGGTTTAAGGATATAAGACTGTACTCTGGGTGGGGGACTGCAATGTCCGTACCAAGAGTCGCTCGATAGCACCCCTACTGATGGGGCTGGACCAGTCCTGAAGGACACAGATGCTGGGTTGGGTTTGCTGAAGGTGGTGAGGGAAAAACCTACTTAATCTCATCTTCATCAACCTGCCTGCCACAGGTGCATCTGTCCATGGCACTATTGGTAGAAGTTACCACCCTGTGGAGATTCATAGAATCATAGAATTTATAGTGCAGAAGGAGGCCATTCGGCCCATCGAGTCTGCACTGGGCCTCGGAAAGAGAACCCTACTTAAGCCCATGCCTCCACCCTATCCCTGTAACCCAGTAAACCCACCTAACATTTGTTGGACATAAGGGTAAGTTATCATGACCAATCCACCTAACGGGTACATCTTTGGACGATGGGAGGAAACCAGAGCACCCGGAGGAAACAGGCAGACACGGGGAGGACATGCAGACTCCGCACAGACAGTGACCCAAGCCAGAATCGAACCTGGGATGCTGGAGCTGTGAAAAAACAATGCTCACCACTGTGATGCCGTGCTGCCCTCATATTCACATTTGAAGATAACCTCCATCGGGGCTGTTTTAGCACAGTGGGCTAAACAGCTGGCTTGTAATGCAGAGCAAGGCCAGCAGCGCAGGTTCAATTCCCGTACAGGCCTCCCCGAACAGGCGCCGGAATGTGGTGACTAGGGGCTTTTCACAGTAACTTCACTGAAGCCTACTTGTGGCAATAAGCGATTATTATTATTGTGTTGTGTGGAACTACCACAGTGATAAATGGGATAGCTTTTCAACCATATGTAATGCTGTGGGCCATCAGCAGCAGCAGAACTGTATACAACTGCAATCGCAACCTTCAGGCCTGTCATATCCTTCACTCTCCTGTTATCATTAAACCAGGGGATCAACCTTGGTTCAATGAAGAGTGCAGAGGTCCCCAGCATCACAGATGTCAGTTTTCAGCCAATACGATTCACTTCCCATGATATCAAGAAACGGCTGAAGGCAGTGGATACTGCAAAGGCTATGGGCCCTGACAATATTCTGACAAAAGAAATGAAGACTTATGCTCCAGAACTTGCCGCACCCCGAGCCAAGCTGTTCCAATGCAGCTACAGCACTAGCATCTGCCCGGCAATGTGGAAAACTCCCCAGGTACATCCTGCCCACAAAAAGCAGGACAAATCAACCCCGGCCTATCACTGCCCTGTCAGTTTACTCTCAAACATCAGCAAAGTGATGGAAGGGGTTGTCGACAGTGCTATTAAGTGTCACTTACTCAACAATAATCTGATCGCGAACACTCAGTTTGTGTTCCGCCAGGATCACTCGGCCCCTGACCTCAATACAGCCTTAGTGAAGTGTTTTGTCACTTCTAAACAATTAAGAATGCAAGCAGAAATACACCCAACTGCTTACGAACTGAACTACCTATCAACACAGGAAGTTCATTTTATTACTTTCTGCAGAAAAGAGAAATACATCATGGACTCCACCTCCAATACATCCTACTGGCAGGTTTTTAGATAGGTTTTAACTAAAATGTACTTTTACAAAAGCATAAACTTTGGACACAAACGTCACATCCCCTGTGTAAACCAATCAGTCAAGTGGTTTGAGGGTTTGCTTCAGTCTGGAGAGGAGTGTTGGCTAATGTATTTCAGTATTTTGCTTGGAAATGGCAGGTTCTGCTGTTCTCCTTGTTTCTGTTCAGGCCCAACACTTGCAGCTGCAGGTACTACAGGTTTGCCAGCTGAATCAAGTCAGGTGTCACTAACTGGGGCAAATGTTACCCAGAAATCTTCCACTGAGACTGCAGGTTCCTCAAAACTTGCCACTTTCTCCCACAAAGGGGCCTCATATCATTCCCATGAAGTTGACTAATTCACCAAAGACCACTGATGCTCTCTGAATTGTGTTCACTACTTTTGGATTGCTGGAGCTGATCGTGTCTGACACTGACACACAGTTCACATCACATTCCTGCCTTAGTACCCATCCTCAAATGGTGAAGTGGAGTGCTTCATTCAGACATTCAAAACAACCAAATTGAAGGAGAGAATTTCAGTCCTCTCTAGCTTTGGCAAAGAGTCATCCAAACTTGAAAGCCTAGCTCTGTTATATCTTCGCAGATGCTGTCAGACCTGTTGAGATTGTCCAGCATTTTCTGTTTTTGTGTGAGTATGTTTGTGTTGTGAGGTGCGAGTATATGTGCATGTATGTGAGGGGTGAGAATGCACGTGCAGGTGTGTGTGTCGTAGAGAGAGGTGAGTATGTGCATGTGTGAGGGGTGAGTAGGTGTGCATGAGTGTGAGAGGTGACTGTGTGAGAGGGGTGAGTGTGTGTGCCAAGGGGTGAGTATGCATGTGTAGGTGTGTGTGATAGAGAGAGTTGAATATGTGTGTTTGTGTTAGGGGTGAGTGAATGTGCATGTGTCTGAGAGGGATGAGTGCGTGTGTGAGAGAGGGATGAGTATGTGTTTGAGGGTGAGTATGTGTGTATAGGTCTGTGTGTGTAATAGAGACGGGTGAGTATGTTTGTGTGTGAGGGATGAGTATTTTTGTGTATGAGAGGGGTGAATATGCGTGCGTGTGTGTGTGTGTGTGAGAGGGATGAGTATGTGTTTGAGGGGTGAGTATGTGTGTATAGGTGTGTATGTGATAGAGAGGGGTGAGTATGTTTGTGTGTGTGAGGCGTGAGTATGTGTGTATAGGTGTGTATATGTGTGAGGAGTGAGCGAGTGTGTGTGAGAGGGTTGAGTGAGTGTGCATGTGTGTGTGGGGTGAGTGTGTGTGTGAGTGAAGGGTGAGTGAGTGTGGATGTGTGCGAGAAGGGTGAGTGTGTGTGAGAGGGGATGAGTGTGTGAGGGCTGAGTGCACATTGAAGGGTGAGTGAGTGTTTGTGAGAGAGGTGAGCGTATGCATGGAGTAAGTGAGTGTGCATGTGTGTAAGAAGGGTGAGTGTATGTGAGGGGTGAGTGTGCGAGGTGTGTGTGTGGGAGGGGCTTGAGTGTGTGAATGCTGAGGGGGGTGAGTAAGTGGGTGTGTGTGTGTGTAAGAGATAGAGAGAGAGGGTGAAAGGGACGGGAATGTGTGTGTCTGGCTCACCCCTAGCCTCAAGGTTCTCATTCACCCTCACACACCAACAAATACTCTCATAGTGGGCGAGAGTGAGTGCATGAGCACCCTGAGACCGGGAGTGATCTGGACACACACTCTCACGGATCACCCTCTGATAGTTGTCTTTATTTATTATTCATTTTTTAATATTCAATTTATTGTTGGGACTTTTCGACTTGCTCAGCATGTTGTCTCTTTTTATACATCAGCTATTTTAAAAAAAAGTTTAATGTTGTGCCAAACTTTGGCTTTCCAAGTGTGGGAGAAACTGGAATGAGCCCCCCCCCCTCACCACCACCACCCAACGTGAAAAGGTTGGACATGCCTGGTCTAGAGGCAGCCTATCTATTGTGACAGGAGCTGCTGTGCCCTGTCCCAGTGAGATGTGGTGGAGGAAGATTGTGTACAAATTATTTTTCAGTGGCCTGATGTCGATTCAATGGTTGTGTTGGCATCAGATTTTATAATCTCTATTGCTGCCATGTTTCAAGTTCCCTGTATTGCAATAAGGCCTTGCTGCTTGCATAGCTTCATTTTTAATATGTGAGCTTCAACTCCAAGCTTCACAGAATCAGCTGAGGATGCTCAGCTCTACTGAATTTTTTCAATTTTTTTTCCCTGTGTTTTATGACCCTGACATGCCTGTTTATTTTCAGAGAAAGTAAAGTAAACTGCTGCATAAAAGAAAGTGAGAATATCTTGATAAGATTGAGACATATACTTATAGAAATGCCTTTATGTGGACTGAATTGACACTTTGCAGTGCGTATTGGGGATTATCCATTGACTTTAGATAAGGCTTCATTTGTTGGCATCGTGACACCATTAAAAAAAACACTACTGCTTATCTATTTAAAACGATACATTGAAGAAGAAGCCAGCTGGGACATCAGCATTTTTCTCCCAACATGGTAAGTACTTTACTTGCTACTGCTTCAGTATTTTTTATCAAAGTCTTTCAATGTGAAATCACCAGATAATAGAAATCATCTGCTCTGATCTACTGTATATTGAGAAGGAAAGCATTTTCCTGGTCATTTCACCTGTGGTTCTTATGTTTCCAGATCCTTGCCAAAGTTCTTCAATGAACCCATGTATTTTATTTCCCGATCTATGCACCGCTTAAGAAATCTTCTTGCATTATTGAAGTATAAGTACACACGGTCACGAGAATGTAATTTCACCATTCAGCCTATCCATTCTGCTCCATCATTTCAGTTGAGCACTCAATCTGGCCACTTTTCACTGGTTTCAAATCCATGCATCTATGCTTTGTTGATTGAGAAATTGAGCCTGTTCCTTGCTGAATAATGTAACTTAACTGCACTGGGTAGCAGGCTATTGCACAAGCTGATAACTTTAAAGTTTCAAGATGTTTATATATCATATAATTTACAGTGCAGAAGGAGGCCATTCGGCCCATCGAGTCTGCACCGGCTCTTGGAAAGATCACCCTACCCAAGCCCACACCTCCACCCTATCCCCATAACCCAGTACCCCCACCCGACACTAAGGGCAATTTTGGACACTAAGGGCAATTTAGCATGGCCAGTCCACCTAACCTGCACATTTTGGACTTGTGTTATGTTATGTTATCTTATCTTATGTTACATCACATATTCTGCATTGCCTGTGTTTTTAAATTCCTCATCTGTTAATGCGGCACTAATGCAACATTTGAACACCCCAAGCCCTTGCCTCACTGTAAATTATAAGCTTGACGGCACCGAGGACCCAGGTTCAGTCCTGGCCCCGGGTCTCTGTCCGTGAGGAGTTTGCACATTCTCCACGTGTCTGCGTGGGTCTCGCCCCCACAACCCAAAGATGTGCAGGGTAGGTGGATTGGCCATGCTAAATTGCCCCTTAATAAAAAAAAAGTAAATGGTAAGCTTTCCTTATTTTCTTCTATACCTGTACAACAGTAAAACGTGCTACAAAACAATCTACTCTGCACAATCAAAATCCCTGAACTTTTCTATTTGACTAAGATGGTGAGTTTTTAAAAAATTATGCAGCACCTGATCAGGAATTCATTGCCTGAAAGGGTAGATCCAAGGTAACTTTCAAAAGGGAATTGAATACATACTTGAGAAAGAGAAGAAAATGCAAAGTTTGGGGGAAAGAGCAGGGGAGTGGCACTAATTGGCTAGCTCTTTCAAAGAGATGGCACAGGCATGCTGGGATGAATGGCCTTTATTTTTTGCTGCGTGATTCAATTATTTTTTGATTTCCTCTCTGTGTCCTGCCTGAATTGAACAATTCTGTCTGATCTGAATCAAAAGAACAATATCCCCACACTCCGGAAAGAAAAGGTGGGACATTGGAGAATTGCTTGGCTGCATGCAGCTCATAAAACTAGCCTCAGGTTATTTTGCACAATCTTGCCATCGGTGAATAAGGACAGAAGAGTAGAACAAAACTAATGTTAGTCAGGCATCAATAAAACAATCTTTAAAAAAAAAATATATATATTTATTAAAGTTTTTTAACACAATTTTTCTCCCTTACAAACAATAACCCCCGCCCCCCCGGAACAAAATAACGAGAAATTGCGCAGAGCAAGATATATACATGGCAAAATGATATATTTACATGTCTTTGTACACTGGCTCTCTCCCATACGTGCCAGTTTCCCCAACCCTTCATGTTATCTCTTGCTCATCCAGCCTCCCAGGCAGTCCCCCCTTCCCCCCCCCCCCCACCTCCCAGGACGTCCCCACCCCCCCCCCCCCCCCCCCCACCCCCAGGTTGCTGCTGCTGCTGACCGACCTTCCTCTAACGCTCCGCGAGATAGTCTAGGAACGGTTGCCACCGCCTGTAGAACCCCTGCGCAGACCCTCTCAAGGTGAACTTAATCCTCTCCAACTTTATGAACCCAGCCATATCGTTTATCTAGGCCTCCACGCTGGGGGGCTTCGCCTCCTTCCACATTAGCAAGATCCTTCGCCGGGCTACTAGGGATGCAAAGGCCAGAATGCCGGCCTCTTTCGCCTCCTGCACTCCCGGCTCGTCCACTACTCCAAATATTGCTAGCCCCCAGCTTGGCTTGACCCGGACTTTCACCACCTGAGATATTGCTCCCACCACTCCTCTCCAGAACCCCTCCAGTGCCGGGCATGACCAAAACATATGGACATGGTTCGCCGGACTCCCTGAACACCTTCCACATCTGTCCTCTACCCCAAAGAACCTACTCAACCTCGCCCCGTTAAGTGCGCTCTGTGAACCACCTTAAATTGTATCAGGCTGAGCCTGGCACATGAGGAGGAGGAATTAACCCAACCCAGGGCATCAGCCCACAAACCTTCCTCGATCTCCTCCCCCAGCTCCTCCTCCCATTTACCCTTCAACTCTTCTACCAGCGCTTCCCCTTCTTCTTTCATCTCCTGGTGTATTTCTGACACCTTGCCCTCCCCGACCCATACACCCGAGATCACTCTGTCTTGAATTTCTTGTGCCGGGAGCAACGGGAATTCCCTCACCTGTCGCCTCACAAAAGCCCTCACCTGCATATATCTAAAGGCATTTCCCGGGGGTAACTCAAACTTCTCCTCCAGTGCCCCTAGGCTCGCAAACGTTCCGTCAATGAACAGGTCCCCCATTCTTCTGATCCCCGCCCGATGCCAGCTCTGGAACACCCCGTCCATCTTCCCCAGGACAAACCGATGGTTACCCCTGATCGGGGACCACACCGATGCTCCCATTGCACCCCTGTGCCGTCTCCACTGGCCCCAGATCCTTAGTGTTGCCACCACCACCGGGCTCGTGGTATACTTTGTCGGCGAGAGCGGCAGCGGTGCCGTCACCAACGCCCCCAGGCTCGTTCCTGTACAGGACGCCATCTCCATTCTCTTCCATGCCGCCCCCTCTCCCTCCATCACCCACTTGCGGATCATTGACACATTTGCTGCCCAGTAGTAGCTCCCCAGGTTTGGCAGCGCCAACCCTCCTCGGTCCCTACTGCGTTCCAGGAACCCTCTCCTTACCCTCGGGGTCATATTCGCCCACACAAACCCCATAATACTCCTCCCTACTCTCTTAAAAAAGGCCTTAGTGATCACGATGGGAAGGCACTGAAACACAAACAAAAACCTCGGAAGGACCACCATTTTGACCGACTGCACTCTACCCGCCAGCGAGAGCGGTAACATGTCCCAGCTTTTGAAATCCTCCTCCATTTGCTCCACCAACCTCGTCAGGTTCAGTTTATGTAGGGCCCCCCAACTCCTGGCTATCTGGATCCCCAGATACCGAAAGCTCCCCTCCGCCCTCCTCAGCGGTAGGTCCCCTATCCCTCTTTCTTGGTCCCCCGCCTGTAATACAAAGAGCTCACTCTTCCCTACATTGAGCTTATAGCCCGAAAACTCCCCAAACTCCTTCAGAGTTTGCATGACCTCCACCATCCCCTCCATTGGATCCGCCACGTACAGCAACAGGTCATCCGCATATAGCGACACCCGATGCTCTTCTCCCCCTCGGACCACCCCCCTCCATTTATTAGACTCCCTCAATGACATGGCCAATGGTTCGATCGCCAATGCGAACAACAGGGGGGACATGGGGCACCCCTGCCTCGTCCCTGGGTACAGTCGAAAGTACTCCGACCTCCGCCGGTTCGTCACTTCACTCGCCACCGGGGCTCTGTAAAGGAGCTTAACCCAACTGATAAACCCTCCCCTGAACCCAAACCTACGCAGCACCTCCCAGATGTACTCCCACTCTACTCTCAAAGGCCTTCTCCGCGTCCATAGCTGCCACTATCTCCGCCTCTCCCTCCACCGATGGCATCATTATCACGTTTAAGAGCCGCCGCACATTGGTGTTTAGCTGCCTACCCTTTACAAATCCTGTCTGGTCCCCGTGAATCACCCCCGGGACACAGTCCTCGATCCTCGTGGCCAGCACTTTTGCCAGCAACTTTGCATCCACATTAAGGAGCGAGATCGGCCTGTACGATCCACATTGCAGTGGATCCTTGTCCTGCTTTAGGATCAAAGAAATTGTCGCTTCTGACATTGTCGGAGGTAGGGTCCCCTCGTCTCTTGCTTCATTAAAGGTCCTCACTAGTAGCGGGGCCAACAGGTCTACGTACTTCCTGTAGAACCCCACCGGGAACCTGTCCGGTCCCGGGGCCTTCCCCGCCTGCATGCTCCCCAAACCCTTGCTCAGCTCCTCCAACCCAATTGGTGCCCCCAAACCAGCCACCTCTTGCTCCTCCACCCTCAGGAATCTCAGTTGGTCTAGGAATCGTCTCATACCCTCTTCCCCCGCTGGGGGCTGGGATCTGTACAGCTCTTCATAGAAGGCCGTAAATACCTCGTTTATTTTCGTCGCACTCCGAACCGTGGCTCCTCTTCCATCTTTGACTCCCCCTATTTCCCTTGCTGCCATCCTTTTACGGAGCTGGTGTGCCAGCATCCGACTAGCCTTTTCCCCATACTCGTAGGTCGCCCCCTGCGCTTTCCTCCACTGTGTCTCCGTCTTCCCTGTGGTCAACAGGTCAAACTCCGCCTGGAGCCGTCATCTTTCCCCAAGTAATCTTTCCTCCGGGGCCTCTGCGTATCTCCTGTCCACTCTCAAAATCTCCCCCACTAACCTCTCCCTTTCCATGCCCTCTGCCTTCTCATTATGAGCCTTAATGGAGATTAGCTCTCCCCTGACCACCGCCTTCAACGCCTCCCATACCACCCCTACCCACACCTCCCCGTTGTCGTTGGCCTCCAAGTACCTTTCGATACACCCCCTCACCTTCCCACACACCACCTCGTCCACCAGCAGTCCCACATCCAGCCGCCACAGCGGGCATTGGTCCCTCTCCTCTCCCAGCTCCAGTTCCACCCAGTGCGGGGCATGGTCCGAAACGGCTATGGCCGAATACTCCGTCCCCTCCACCCTCGGGATGAACGCTCTGCCCAGAACAAAAAAATCTATCCGGGAGTAGGCTTTGTGTACATGGGAAAAGAAAGAAAATTCCCTGGCCTGCGGCCTTGCAAACCGCCATGGGTCCACTCCCCCCATCTGATCCATAAACCCCCTAAGTACCTTGGCCGCCGCCGGCCTCTTTCCAGTCCTTGATTTGGAGCGGTCCAGTGCTGGATCCAACACTGTATTGAAGTCCCCTCCCATTATCAGGCATCCTTTCTCCAGGTCCGGAATGCGCCCCAACATGCGCTTCATGAATCCTGCATCATCCCAGTTCGGGGCGTATACGTTTACCAACACCACCCACGTCCCTTGCAGCCTACCGCTCACCATTACATATCGCCCTCCATTGTCCACCTCAATAGTCTTGGCCTCAAATAACACCCGCTTTCCCACTAATATTGCCACCCCTCTATTCTACGTGTCCAGTCCCGAGTGGAATACCTGTCCTACCCATCCCTTTCTTAACCTGACCTGGTCCGCCACCTTCAGGTGAGTCTCTTGGAGCATGACCACGTCCACCTTCAGTCCCTTTAAGTGCGCGAACACTCGAGCCCTCTTCACCGGCCCATTCAGCTCCCTCACGTTCCACGTTATCAGCTGGATTGGAGGGGCTCTCACCCCCCCCCCCCCCTCCCCCCACCGCCAACTAGCCATCTCCTTTTCTGGGCCAGTCCCGTGTCCACGCCTCCCTCACCCTCCAGTCCCCCAGACGGGGGGCCCCCGTCTCGACCACCTCCTCTGTGTCCCATTCCTTTTCAGCCAGTGCAGCAGCAACCCCTGTCTAGCTTTTTTGCTCCCCCCATGTCACTCCCGTAAGTCAGCTGACACCTGCTGACCCCGGCTTCCCCCGCCGTCCCATTGACCTCCCCGTCTCCCAATCAATATGCGTTCCTTCGTTCCCCTTCCCGCCTTTCTTCCCGCGCGCGGGAGAAACCCCGCGCTTTCCACAGCCCACTCCGCCCCCTCTGGCGCAGCTCCTGTCGCGGCCTTGTCTCTCTCCCCCAGCCCATATAACATTTCCTGCGCGTGATTGACCCCCTATATACAACAACCATCACACATCAAACCTCAAACATCCCCCCCACCCTCACAAACCCTCAGTTAGAGTCCAACTTTTCGGTTTGTATGAAGGTCCACGCCTCTTCAGGCGTTTCAAAGTAATAGTGTTGGCCCTTGCATGTGACCCACAGTCGCGCTGGCTGCAGCATTCCGAATCTCACTCCTTTCCGGTACAACGCCGCTTTGGCCCGGTTGAAACCCGCTCTCCGCTTTGCCACCTCCGTGCTCCAGTCCGGGTATATTCGGATCCCTGCATTGTCCCACTTAATGCTCCGCTCCTTCTTGGCCCATTTCAGGACCAACTCTCTGTCCGTGAACCGGTGAAACCTCACCACCATCGCCCTTGGCGGCTCATTTGGCTGGGGCTTCCTCGCCAGCACCCGGTGTGCCCCATCCAACTCCAGCGACCTCGAAGGTGCCTCCGCGCCCATCATCGCCCCAAGCATCGTACTCGCGCTTGCCCCGGCATCAGCCCCATCCACTCCTTTTGGGAGACCCAGGATCCGCAGATTCTTTCTCCTCGACCTGTTCTCCAGGTCTTCGAGTCTTCCAGTCCACCTCTTGTGTAGCGCCTCGTGCTGCTCCACTCTCACCGCCAGGCCCAAGAGCTCGTCCTCATTCTGGCTGACTCTTTTCTCTACCTCCTGGATCTTAACCTCGTGGGCCTTCTGGGTGATCCCGAGTCCTTCAATTGATGAAAGCATAGGCGCCAGCATCTCCTTGCGCATCTCCTCGTGCTGCTCTTCGAAGCAGCGCTTGATGAACCCCTGCAGCTCCCCTTTGTCCCTGGCCGCCGCCATTTTGTTTTTTTAACCCTGCTTCTCCCGTTGCTCCAGTGCCACTTTTCTGGCCGTTGCACTTCGGGTCCGTTTCATAGGCGTTAGAGGGGGACCTCTCTCTTCCCTTCCCCACGGGTTTTTGTCAAAAAAAGTTCCATTGGGGCTCCTCTAGCGAGCCCGAAAGTCCGTGGTAGCGGGAGCTGCCGACCCGTGCGGCTTAGCTCCGCATCGCCGCACCCGGAAGTCTCAATAAAACAATCTTGACGATAATGAAAAACATGCCATTATCTCATTGAGAAATGTGCTATATAAAGGTGCATTCTTAGTAATTATCGAATGCCAGAAAATCAGAGGGAAAGTGAAAGCCATGTGCAATACTGTCTGAGAGGACGAATTGTACTATGAGTAAGCTTGACAACTTTTACAATCTTGAAGAGCACATATAACCATAGAAATGTAAAGATTACTCCTAAAATTTTCAAAAGAGAAAATAAAGAGGCGAATGGTTCATCAGGATTTACCTGGAAAAGAGGAAATTTGAAGAAAACTTGGGGAGGGTTTTGCGTTTTGGATTGGGACCTTGACATCAAGGTCAAAAGTGGGCCCTGAACCTGTGCTCAGTCACGAGCTATTAGCTGCCATGGATTTTGCCTTGATTGGCCAATTAGCAGTCAGAAGGCATGTTTGCCATCAAATTAAGAATGGTGGGAAGGCTCTTAAAGCTGGAGAGCCAATAGAAGGTACTAGAACATAAAAGGAACTTCAGTCTGCTTCTGCAGATACGAGAGAAAGTAGGCACTTCCATTTTGAGATGTACCCTTTGCACTTTCAGTAGATTTGAACTAAAAGATGGCCACAGCTGCTGCACCACCACTGTAGAGGGGAACCCCAGCTTGAGGGCAGGCATGGGAGCCATACTGCACCCACCGATGCCCGTCATCCAAAAATCTTCTGCTGGTATGTAAGTAGTAAGGAAGTAGTAAGTGGTGGAGTTGAACCATTTACGGGTAAATATGCTTAGAGGCGCAGAACAAGGCTAGAGCACTTAATGAGCAATTTCATAGAATTATAGAATTCCTACAGTGCAGAAAGAGGCAATTCAACCCATCAAATCTATACTGACCTCTGAACGAGCACCCTGTCGAGCCCCACTCTCCTGCCCAACCCCCATAACCCCACAAATCCCACCTAACCTGCACATCCTTGTACACTAAGGGGCAATTTATCATGGCCAATGCACATAACTTACACACCGTTGGACTGTGGGAGTAAACCGGAGCACCCGGAGGAAACTCACGCAGACCTGGGAAGAAAGTGCAAACACCACACAGACAGTCACCCAAGGCTGGAATTGAATCCAGGTCCCTGACGCTGTGAGGCAGCAATGCTAGCCACTGTGCCACCATGTCGCTCACTTTTTTGTTTCGGTATTTGAATGAAATGAAATGAAATAAAAATTGCTTATTGTCACAAGTAGGCTTCAAATGAAGTTACGGTGAAAAGCCCCTAGTCGCCACATTCCGGCGCCTGTTCGGGGAGGCTGGTACGGGAATTGAACCATGCTGATGGCCTGCCTTGGTCTGCTTTAAAAGCCAGCTCTTTAGCCCTGTGCTAAACCAGCTGCTCAGGAAGAGGAATTTTGGAAAATATTGGCAGAAGCGAAGATGAGAGGTAATGAGTGGAATGAAAATTGAAATAGCTGAGACGCTGGAAAGGTTGGCTATGCTTGAAGTGGATAAGCCACTTGACGGCTTGCACCCCAGGTCAGTAAAGTCAGATAGGTGGAAAATAAACAGCTTGGATAACTTTCCAATCTTCGCTACATCTGTTTGGGGAGGTGACTGTGAGGTGTTAAAAGATTGGAGAGCGGGAACTATGACGTCCCTATTCAAGACTTCTCCTTTTGGAGACTTCTCCAGCCGGAGCTGAATGAGACCTTATTTGCACTTATGCTGGAAGTACAAATCAGGAAGTGATTCCCAATCCTTAGCCATGCACATTTTCGCAAGACAAGGATTGCAACGGATTCCCTAGGGAATACCGTTATCGGGCCACCATTTTTAGCGGGCGGCCGATAGCGATTCCCCATGGTTGGGCCCCTCGTAAGGCTATTCAACCCCCCTCTGAACTCCCATAGAACAATACAGCTCCCCCCCCCATCACCATTTTCTAGGCACCCTGCCCTCCCCCCAACAGTATGGAGTGACCCAGCCACCATCCCACCATCCTCACCCCTACCCCCCCCCCCCCCCCCCAACACCAGAGGTCCTTAATTATACAGACCCCCCAGAGGTTCTCCAGAAGAGAGACATCTGTCTAGTAGCCCCCCAGAAGAGAGACCCCTGCCTGGAAGCTAGACAGCAGAATTGAAAAATAATCACCGCTTTAAAACTCACCTGTGCAATACATTTGCTGGCTCAGGCAGAGGAAACAGCACCTTCAAATCCTGGAAAGAGAAAACCAGTCAACTGGGTTTAAACCAGCAAATGGTTTAATATTTGATCTGCAAGTCTTTAATTCATTTCTCTGTGAATCTGCTTTCCCTGGGCTGTGATTGAAGGCTTCCACACCCAGCTGTCAAAATTATTTCATTCATCTCCCTTCTCGTGTGAGTGACTTTGGAGTGGACAACTCTGAAACTAACCACAATGCTTATAAACATCAAGCATTGATTGACAGCTCCTGGACACATCAAAGAGAGTTAAGTGCTTTCCATTCATTTCCCATCACCCCC